>NC_054378.1:43896257-44081257 GCF_017654675.1 Xenopus laevis | reverse complement strand
GGGCCAGATGAAATTAAATGTGAAAAAATCTCATGGTTGTTGAAAGATAATGGAGGTTGCTATTACAGTGTGTTGAAAATGCAATATGGCAGCTTCAACTTTTATGTTTAAAAGCTACTGTACAAAATGTTACTTGAATGAGATTTGTTGAACTGGCAAAATCCTGTGCAGTTACATAATTACAATTTAGGCTAAAGCCAGAGGGATCATTTTAGTCGAATGGAGGGATTCTATCCGATACAATTTACTGCTGCAAGTAGCAAAAGTCATTCCAGTGGAAGTAGGTAGCTGGGCAAGAAAGTGAAGGCAGATGAGCTGTTTCTGGTAGGTTACAAAAGAGCAGCCTCCCAAATGTATTGCCTATTACAGTTATGGCTGCCATTGCAGTCTGAGGATCCATAATATCAGAGGGGAAGTAAAGGGAACATAGGCAGCCTTTAAAGGGGTTGTTCATCTTCTAAACACTTTTTTCAGTTGCATTGTTTTCTGATTGTTCATCAGAAACAAAGACTTTTTTCAATTGCTTTCCATTTTTTATTTATTTTTTCTCCAAAATTGAAGTTTAAAGGAGAAGGAAAGTTTAAAACTAAGTAAGCCTTACAAGAAAGGTCCATCTAAATATACCAGTAAACCCTCAAAGTAATGCTGCTCTGAGTCAAAAGAAACACTGCATTTCTTTAATTCTATTGTGTCCACATGGGCTTCTGTATCAGACTTCCTGCCTTCACCTTAAACCTTTTTGCCCAGGGCAAGAGCATGCTCAGTTTGCTCCTCTCCCCCCTCCCCCTTCTCTGCTGTAATCTGAGCCCAGAGCTATAAGTGAGCAGGGGGAGACTCAGGTAGGAAGTGATGTCACACCAAGCTAATACTGCAGCTAATATCCTAAACAAACAGAGACCTTCAGGAGCTTTTTAGGTATGGTAAAACATTCTACAAAATAAATATAGAATACTAGCTTGCACTATTGCAGCTAATCTATTGGCAATAAAATGCCTCCATAGCTTAATGTTCCAGTCTCTGGTGTTTGCTCAGTGATCCAGGAGCATTCTGAACTGTTACAATTTGCTAAATGTAGTTGATAAATTACTCAGCAGTATCTGTGGAATATTAGCAACTATTGTATCAATTCTGCCTTTAATGAAGTTTAGGGATTCTGCTCAGCAGGGACACAGATAAAAAAATGTATATAGCTAACTAAATGTATCAACTAACTGTATCAATTTACAGTATCGGGACCCCTCTCCCAGAGCTGCTTTAGAAGGTGAAAAATTTAACTTTACAGAACTTTATTAGAAAATTGATCACAAATAGAAAATAGAAAGTAATAGCAAAAAGTCTATTTCTGGTGAACTATCTGAAACCAAATGAACTGAAAACGAGTGTCTGAAGGTGAACAACCCCTTAAATAAGGGATTTTGGGATGCTCTAAAAACCCTGTCCCAAGCTGTCCACAAGTGACAAGATGAACATACAGTTCCTAAAGGATTATCTTGTTGCTGGGTTTGATGCCAGGCAATGTTGGGTACACACCCATGAGAAAAAGAGAAACTAAAGCCCTAAATCACTGACCATTATTGGCTGTTTCTTTTTCTAGAATACCAGCCACAGGAACATTCAAGCACGATTTTCTGTTCAGGACCAGATTAATTATTCATGTATCACCATGTACATTAAAAGACTAAGTGATTCTTCTTGACAAAAAGGCCAGACATATTAACAGATGCGGCTTCTTTATGTTAAACAGAATAACGCAGCTTTTACCTTTGGTGTGATCGGGACATAAAATGCAGATTGTCACAGTTATTTTCCCTGAGCTTTGGCATATTAAAATAGATTACTTTTTTAAAACAATACAAAAGTTTCATACACAGCCCTGCTTGATCATTATACAGCAACAGAACACAGCCTGGGCATATTGTTACACATCGTGTAAGATTTTGGTACTGAGATGATTTTTACACTGACATGACATCAATACTGCTCCAATTGCCTTTGTCCCACCACGAAATACAGGCAGAGTAGTTACAGTGATACGCCTGATAACCGCCCCTCCCTGAAGGAAGTGGTGAACTTCATGGTAGCCCAATTTTTCTTGTTATCTGTTTGTCTAGGGCAGGGCAGAACAAGTCAGATAGACTTACATTCCGGATATATAGCCCTAGGCTGCAATGTAATTCTAGATATTGGGACTGATAGACTCCTACAGAAACATTCCAATATATGTGCACCTACTTGCCTCCTGCTCACGAATACTCATCAATCATTTGTTTGCTTTCAGATTATGGTGTTACAGTATTTGCATATCACCTGGATCATGTCCTACCTTTGCAAGCAGATATAAATTCTTCATAGGTTGCACCCTGTTCTCCTGGGACTATAGTATGGCCATCATATATAAAAGTTACCCTTGAGGAAGAAAAATGAAACTGAAATGTAAAGCTTATTAAACACATGGTAAAAAAAAATAAAAAAACAGAACAAGCCTATTCGGCTACTCTTTACTTTCAGGTCACTATTCTGTTTAGGGCGGGTTTCCATGCCCCCTTCAACAAAGTAAAATGTGCTGCTATAATAGCCAAAAGTCATTAGAATAAGGTGCCTAATTAAATCTAAACCATTGTTTTGGGTCACAGAATTAAATTAGGTCTCCTGAGAAAAAAAAAGTCCAGAAACCTTGCAGTGTAACATGTAGCTTCTAAACTACAGCTCCCAGCATCCTCGGCAGCTGCAGGCTGTCAATTTGCGGCTGAAAGTTTTACTTTTGCAGCCAATGGGGGACGGTGTTAAGACATCTCTTACATACTGTGTATTGCTAGCAATTGATAGATTCATAAAGCCACTCTCTATCTATAGGAGTCACATAAATAATTCCTTTATTAAGAATTTATTTCCAAGTGTCATCTAATCCTACAATGCAATACAAGTGAATAAAATGATGTTTGAATGAAAGGAATATATATGAAAGTACTGCACTGCAATGGTAACCTCTCCATAGGATTTACTGAATGCTTTATTATATGGATGACAGCACAGGCAGGACAACCTGCTACTTACCAGCTCGTTTCATTGGTATCATCTCTCACCAGATTGTAAGCTTCTCTGCACGCTTCCTTGTCAATTTTCGTTGCCATTTGAGGACGCTCTAAGTTCTATTCAGGGTCCAGCAGACAAAAAAAGATTTGGAAGCTCAGAAAGTAGGACAATCCCCCCTCTTAAATCCTTAAAGCAGCTCAGTGGCAGAATCCAAGGCAGTGGCAGGAGAGTGGGTGATGGAGCTCCGCTAGGTTCCTCCTCTGCAGACACTGATCAGCTTCACTGAGTGAGCAAGAACAGCACGGACTTAACCCCTTCTGACAGTCCTCTCATTCTAAACTATAGGCAGCGCCAATCCTTTTTTTTTTTTTGCCGGGGGAAGTTGTGATATCAGATTTCCACCAATGAAATGCAAGTGGGCGGGAATCACCCCTCCAGCTGCGCCGTCCAATGGTTGGCTGCCGTCAGCTTCCGGTTAGAGGTGCTTGGCGTCGCAAAGCATTACTGGGACTTCCACGAAAGTGACGTCATGAGCCTAGCGCTAACCAGAGTGAATGAAGGGGTGCTTCAGCCAAAATCTCTCCTAAACGTTCCTGGCAGATCCTATTAGCCCTGTTAGATACAGATGTGTGCTGAAGGCAGCACCTGCGCCACGCAATGGGGTTCGCAGCACTAACAAACTACAGATACACGGATTTCATGATGTGATCACCCGACACAGGAAGATGTGGCACAGATGATAGACTTGATTGGCACAACAAATGAAGAACAAGGTAGTTTGGTCGCAAGTAGAGAGATTGCGCTGAAGGTGGCGGAAGAGACAGTGTGGCCTTGTGCCAATGAATGTTTATGACTTGGCAGAAATCCATTCCTTTGGAGTTATGGCACTGTATAATAACAAGCCCATATAAGAAGTAAGCTGAACAGGAGGCGCCTGCAATTGTACACTGGGACTGTACACTGGTTCAGTAGACTCATTGGGGCCTATTCACTGAAGGGCGAAGTGGCTAACGCCAGCGACTTTTCACCAGCTTTGCCACCCACAGGGATATCGCCAATTCACTAACAGGCGCCAATTTGCTAGCGAACGGGACCGTCGTTGCGTTCAGTCGCAAGAGCGAAAAGTCGCTTAGCAAACGATTCTTTCTCCGCAAATTCACTAAAGTGCGGATTTTACTGAACATTACATCTTTCGCCAGAGTTGATTTCGCCACCTCAGACCAGACGAAGTGCTAGATGTTCCTCAATCTTCTGTCACTTACATCATATCCTGTGAGCCGAAAATGCATTAAAGTTCCAGAAACGCTGGCGACTTTTCATTTTTTGAAGCGGAATTGCCTGCAAACGTCCTGGGTAACCGGTTTTCTCCAGACATATCATAAAAAAAAAAGAACATTCGTTTTACAGCGGGCTCATGTGTAGGGCATTATATAAACTCTCTTGGTTCCCTGGGCATGTGTAAGAAAAAGTGGTAACTTCATGCATTTGCACCAACATTTATAAATAAAGCCCTCTATACAACTTTAAATTACACGCTGTATGCAAATTGACCTAAGCGCAAGATCACTAGAGAATTTTTCTCTAGGCAGAAACGAACGCTAGCGCATCTTTATGAAACGCTCGCACTGCGGAAATAATGCTAGCAAAAAGTCACCTGCGTTCGGCGCCCAAGGCGCAACTTCGCTTATTAGTGAATAAGCCTAGTGGTAGCGAATTTGCGCCCGTCGAAGTGGTGCAATGTGTACAGCGCAGTCACTGGCGACAATTCACACTTTAGTGAATCTGCCCCATCACGTCATGTTTGCTAATGGCTACAGAGCTGCACGGCTTCTCACGATTTACTTTCCACTTCGGGTTTTATACCGACACCTAGAGACTAAAAGTGAGAACTGCAACCCTCTACTTGCAACCCTCTCATGTTTGGGGGCAGTTCCTCTCAAAGGTTATTTTATTTTTCACTCGGTCTTTAAGTTTTAATTATTTGCATTTCTCATCTGCCTCTTTAATTTGATTACTATTGTCAGTATTCTTTTTACAAATTTCTCTCTTCATTCCATCTTTCAGTTTGTCAGTTAAAGCGCTGCTCTGTTGCTAGGGTAAAATTCATATTAGCAACTGGATGTTTGCTGAAATGCCAAAATGGAGCTTGGTTAAACAATTCGCTAACTGTTTCAAATAAGATTGACAGTGATTTATAGTATTACTTTCTGACTCGACATTATGGGTGTAAGTAAATATTTTGTGTTTGAGCACATCACAGATCTTTAGCAGTTCAATTATGTTAGCATGATCTATCCTTAATTCACCCTAAACCGTTTAGCTTGTTGCTTCATTCCCTGAAGACCGTAGAAGTAATTTACTTACTCCGGGGATGCATGTGCAGAAGGGCGTGCACGAGTTCTCACTTACAGAGTACTTGCACCCTGGAGTTGCTGCTCTCTACACCGAGAGCTAGAGCAAGATAAAAAAAAAAATCACACACTTGTTGTAGAGAGCAGGTTCTGAATATGTAACCTCAGGGTGGGTGGTAAGTACAGGACCCAGAAGCACCTCCTGCCGGTCTGTACCTTGTGCATATAATTGATCCTATGTGCCCCCGACTCCTGCTCCAATACAGTGCTTACCAATGAAATCAGCTCTGTATTAGTGAGGGGGATGCAGCTCTTGTTCTGAAACAGAGCTCAAAGGCCTGCGCCTACTTACACAATGCAAAATAGCTTGCAGAGTGCAAAACAAACGGGCGAAGGTCATTGCAAATGAGCCCTCTAAAAGAGTTTAACTAGGAATATAGACCAAATGATGGCACACTTTTGGACATGAGTTGGGGGAAATGCCGTTTGCCGCCCAATCCTGTAACAATCTTGTATTTTGATATATTTATTTATTTTTCCCTTCTCTGTTTTTAGTGCTTTGTGAAACCATGACATCTGAAAAATGTCAGAGGAATGCCTACAGGGCTTTGCGCTTTCTGCCAACAAAAGAATAAATGAACAAAGCTGATTATGCCAAAGGTAACTATTGATTATGCTGGTGAATGTACTTTTAAAAAATACAAAAACCCAGGCTTCCTATACAACCAAACATGCAACAAAAGTGGTGACGGGAAATAGCTATATTTCAAACTGGAATACACCATATTTAATTGGTGTTCATAGTAGATATAGCATTTAAGAGATAAAAAATGAGAATACTGTGGCTTTTAGATGCATTTTAAGCTGCATTTGAGTATCTCAGACAGCCTTAGGATATATGATACTGATTAATCATTGGCATTTTCTCTTAGAGAGAGATATCTAAAGCATAATGGAAGGTTCCAGGCAGACTCGTGTGTCCCGGCCACACAAGATCAGTGAGTCCTCAAAGGTATGAAATATATTGCATTGGTTTTTTTTTTAATACCATCTGCCTTATTTTTTATACAGTTCTGCTAAATGTATGTGCTCACAAAATCAAGCCTGGTAAATGTGGGCAGATTTTTTTTGTTTGGAAAATTTTTTGTTGCAAATAGTCTGTTTGACCCAAGCACATGACCAGGTATTGGCCAACTTGGTTGAACATTTACACCCATGTCAACCCTGCTTAAAGGTGCCGTATGCCATTGTATTCAACATAAGTTTAGCATTTTATACAATCTATGGATTTTGTTATTTACTTAGCTAAACAGGGCAAAGGGAAATTTAAGTCACTCCGTGTTTGGTCCTTGAGAGGTAGATAATAACATTATCAGTACACATCTAAAGGGGAAGAGAGGGAATAGTACACTAGTAGTATAATTATCTACCTTGCAAGGATCAAACATTGAGTAGCTTTAGACTCCCTATTTCTCTCATGAAAAATATGTTCAGCACAAGCACTATTCTCTGAACTCATGTTAAATGGATAATTATCTTTTACATTAGCTAGCAGCTTTGCAGTTGGTCTTCATTATTATTTTTTTTAATATGTTTTGAATTTTACTACCTTTTTCAGCTTTCAAATGGGGGTCACTGACCCTGGAAGCCAAAAAAAAACTATTTCTCTGTAAGGCTTCAACTTTTAGTTATTCAGATTTTTTTATTATTTAACTTCCCTTTCAGTCACTTTCCTGTTCATATTTCAGTCTCTCACTGCCTGCTTGCTAGGGTAAATAAGATGCTAGCAACCATACAGCTGCTGAACTATCAAATTGCTGAAAGGAAAGTTAAATAACTGAAGATCCCCAAAAAATGAATACCAATAGCAAATTGTCTCAGAATATCATTATCTATATCATACGGAAAGATATATATATATATATATATATATATATATATATATATAATATATATATATATATATATATATATATATATATATATATATATATATATATATATATATATATATATATAATATATATATATAATCTATATCTATATATATATATATATATATATATATATCTGTAGTCTATATTATATTATTATAATAATAATATTATTACGATATAAAATATTATGGATACATCTTGCTGGACAACGAATCACACTTAACCTAGCAACAAATTTCCATAGACCTTACTTAGATAAGACATAAAGCATAAACAAACCAATTATTTATTTTTGAAAGCATACAGTAACCCTAAACCAGCTACATATATCAATACAGCAGTAGGATCTCTCCTTGCAGTCAAACTTGTTTGGAACTACTCATTTCAAAGTAAAATTAGAGTGCAGCAATAAAAAAGGATAAAAGATTACCTTAGTGTAGGACTTTATTACTGGAACTTGAATATTTCCCTTAGTTGATGATGTCTTCTGTACAAAAAGCCACTTCATTTCTTAAAATGAAATATAAAATGCATTTTCTTTGTTAAATTCTCATTAATAAACAGTAGCAGTCATTGCTTCCTGTTGTAGTGTTAATGTTAGATGACACTTAATTTTTGGTTTTATTGTTCTTTGTTTAGCTATACAGATGGGAGGACCAAGCTACACATGTCCTACATACTTTTAATGAACAAAGGCAAAAAGGCCTATTCTGTGATGTTGTCTTGGTAGCAGATGAGCTGAGAGTCCCTGCTCACAGAAACCTCCTGGCTGCTTGTAGTGACTATTTTAATTCTATGTTTACTATTGGAATGCGTGAGGCCCACCAAAAGGAAGTTGAATTAGTTGGGGCTTCTTATATAGGACTGAAAGCTGTGATTGATTTCTTGTACAACTGTGACCTGTCCTTGGATGGTGGAAATATAGATTATGTTTTAGAGACCGCTCACCTTTTGCAAATCTGGAAAGTAGTGGACTTCTGCTGTGAGTATCTGGAGAATGAAGTGAGTGAAGAAAATTATCTTTACCTCCAAGAACTGGCTTCAATTTATAGTTTGGAACGCCTTGTTTCTTATATTGATTCCTTTATTCTACAGAACTATGCCACACTTTCCTTCACAGATAACTTTTTGCAAAATATCTCCACCCAGAAGATTTGCCAGTACTTAAGCAGCAGCCAAGTACAACATGTAGGTGAACATGATCTCCTGCAGTCTGCTCTGCAGTGGTTGACACATTCTCCTGAAAGAGACAGTCTAGCTTATCAGGTCCTCCAAAACATTCGGTTTCAACTGATTCCCAAGAGTGACCTCCTACACAGAGTAAAGCCTGCAGTATGCTCACTTCTCTCAAAAGAGGCTAACTGTGAGAGCTTGGTGGAGGAAGCTGTCTATTATCATAATAATGTGTCTTGTCAGCCATTGCTTCAAAATACAAGAAGCTCCCTGCGTGCTGGGGTCGAGAGACTTCTGTTTGTAGGAGGAGAAGTATCTGAACATTGTCTTGAGCTGAGTGATGACATCTGTAGTTTGGACACTACAAAGGAGCAATGGTTGTCTGAAACACAGCTGCCAGCAAGACGGAGCCATCATTGTGTCACGGTTCTAGGAAACTTCATCTTTGTTGCTGGTGGAAGTTTCTCAAGAGACAATGGTGGGGATGCTGCTTCCAACCTTCTCTACAGGTATGATCCCCGCTGGAATCAGTGGATCAAGGTGAGAGTTTAACATTGCTGCAAGCAGACATTGTCTGCAATGTGGTGCTGCTACACCATTATCCATTATGTATGGTAGTGTATTAGTTTCCATACCACTGGGTGCTCGTGAGTTCTCATTAAGCATCATGTGCCTCAATGCACTGACTGGTTTCTGAATAAAATGTAACAACAATCTATGGTGGTGGCACAGTGTCATCCGCTAGACCTGTTATTTATATAATTATAGAAATTCCTGCATGTCAGTCACACCAAGCCCCAAGAAGGTGATATGCTTGATGAATAATTGACTTTATATCTAATGCAGATAAAAGAGAAACAAACATGGCAGACTTGTACAAAGCTGGATAGATGTGTTCTGTTATATGTTCTATAAAAGATGTTTTATATGTGTAGGCTAGAAAGGGTTAAAGTCCTGTTCCCCAATGTTGGCGATGAAAATGTTTTCAGTGGCAAGATCATATATTGTGATACTTTGATGTTGCCATTTTAAGACGGCACGCATTCAAATTGCCCATTTTCTACCACACCACAAAATCTCTAAAACATCTCTCTGATATTTATATGTAGCAAGCCGATTTTATAAAACCTAAAATATCAAATACTTACCTATATGAAACAGGAAACACCTTTACAAATATATGTGTCAAAGTTTTAAAAACTATAAGATAAGGCTTTCCTTATACAGCAGATTTGTGCAATTATTCAGTCATTTTGTATAGGGATGCTGGCAATGTAGTCTGCATTCTCAAATGGGGTTAGCATCTGGTATATTGTAAATATTGCACAGAATGCAAAGGTCTATAATGGTTTTATAATGATAATGGTCCTATTACACAGTATATGAAGTGTTAGTAATTAAATTTAATGGATAAGACTAAACTGCCCTAATGTTTATGTTTGAAACAAGAATTGAGTGACCTTAAAAATAAGGCTATTACAAACACTGTTCTTATTTTGGTTAAGAGAGTTGAAGCATAGTTTGCACCAAGTAACTATAAAATGCTGCAATGTGAAAAAAAAGCATGGCGAATTACACCAATTTGTGCCAGGCACTTAGTAAATGTAGTTCCTTGTGTTTCTTGCAGGTAGCCTCCATGAACCAACATAGAGTGGACTTTTATCTAGCGGCATTGTCTGATAGGCTTGTAGCAGTTGGTGGAAGGAATGAAAGTGGGGCCTTATCTTCTGTCGAATCATATTGCCCTCAGCAGGACACTTGGACACATGTATCAGAGTTGCCAAGGTGAATGTTTATATAAGTCCAAAAATGTAAAAAAAAAGGTAAAAAACAAAGAAAATGTGTCAACATTTGCCAATGTGAGACAGGCCTTCAGTTGCTTAGAAGTTACCCTTGGTTCCTTTGTAACCTCTCAGACTAATTTGATGTCTTGCAGTTGGAGTTATCTTTGATGGTCAACTAAATCTGGGTAGGGTAACAACGGTTCTGAATTTTCTCAAAATTTGTACACTTCAGAGTCTTCAGAGAACGCCTTTATTTGAGCCCCAGCAAAACTTTATTTTAGGCCCCCCCCTTTCCCTCCCCATGATGTGCTTTAGTGTAAAAAAAAAAACATAAAGAAACCCTTACCCTTAAATGCAGAGAAGCGCAGTGGAGCCATCTTCCGGCTCTTCTTATAGTCTTCAGGTCTCTCTGCCATCACAAAGCCTGCCGGCGCATATTGGCGTTGACATGAAGACTATACGAAGAGCCGGAAGATGGTGAATGGGAGCTCTGCTGGATTCTCTGCATTTAAACGAATTGTTCAGTTTTAATATAAAAACTGGGTAAATAGGCTGCGCAAAATAAAAAAGGTTTCTAATATAGTAAGTTAGGCAAAAATGTAATGTATTAAGGCTAGAGTGACTGGATGTGTAACATAATAGCCAGAAGACTACTTCCTGCTTTTCAGCTCTCTTGGTTTACACTGACCGCTTACCCTGGTTACCAGGCAGTAACCAATCAGTGACTTGAGGGGGGGGGGCACATTCGTCATATCTGTTGCTTTTGAATCTGAGCTAAATGTTGAGAATCCATTGTAAGCTCACTGAACAAATATGTACCACGTGGGCCCCTTCAAGTCGCTAACTAACTCAGTTATAGAGCTGAAAAGCAGGAAGTAGTGTTCTGGCTATTATGTTAGACATCCAGTCATTCCAGCCTTTATACATTACATTTTTGGCTAACTAACTATATTAGAAACATTTTTTATTTTGCACAGCCTATCTATTTACCCAGTTTTTATTTTCACACTGAACTGTTCCTTTAAAGGTCAGAATTTAACTGACAGTTTAACTTTTTTTTTTTTTCTAAAGCACATTGTGGGGAGGGAGACAATGCCTGCAAGTTTAGGGGGCTTTTATTGGGGTGTTTAGTTCTCCTTTAAAACAGGGTCTCTCACTCACACCTTCAAGCACCACTGTAATTGTATAAAGCTTTTCATGTATGCTTATTGCATGGCAAACTGCTGACTGCAGAACTTTGGAGGCAAAAAGGCAAGGGTTGTTATACTTCTAAGAGACTAAAAATGGAAAAGTGAAGCAGTAGCTAAAAGAATATAGCATTTACAAACAAATGGTAGCTGTGTACAGGAATAGTTGAAGCAAGGAATGCTTAGTAGAAGCAGATTGCTGTATTTCAGATATAAGATGATTAGTACATAGATTACCTCTAGGCAACTGGCTTATGAGCTTTATGTAGAATTCACATCCATGAAAGAGCAAGTGGCTGTTAGGTTTACTGATGAAGAGAGGAATATTGAGGAACATTTTGGCTTTAAGAGATTTCAGAGCAGCTATGAGGGATGCTGAGAGAAGCTATTTTAATTTGGTGATGTGACTCGAGAACATTAGGGTACATAAAGGGGTTCTTAACCCACAATGTAATTCTATGCAGCTTTCTAGTCTTCGTTAGTGGTGTAAACGTTAATTATAACTGTAATTGCTACTGAAAGCAGTAGCTGTCTTCTATGCACTCCTAGCTCTGACTCCTGAACCGATGTAGCAGAACCCCAAAAGACCTGGAAGAAACTGAATCTTATTACATTGTTTAATAATCAGACATAAAGGGATAAACAGATACTACTTTTAATTGCAGCTAGATTTAGAAATAACTTTGTATGCTTATTAATACAGCTCTGAGCTCCTTATGGTAATAGTGTTCAGCTCACTGAACGCCTCTGTTTGCGATTTGTATCATTAGTTTAATTAAAAGTAAAATGAAGGTCATGTATAGTAATTGTAGGATTATGTGAAGTAAATAATTATCACACTGTCTGTAGTTGCTAATAATTTTGTGTTTTTATTTTAGATTCACATATGGTCATGCTGGAACGGTTCACAAAGACTTTATCTATATCTCAGGAGGACACGACTACCAGATTGGACCATACAGAAAAAATCTGCTTTGTTATGACCATCGTGCAGACGCGTGGGAAGAAAGGAGGCCTATGATTACTGCTAGAGGCTGGCACAGTATGTGCACACTGGAAGACAGTATATATTCTGTTGGTGGTAGTGACGATAATCTAGAATCCATGGAACGATTTGATATATTGAGTGTAGAGTGTTACAGCCCCCAGTGCAATCAGTGGACGCGAATAGCCCCATTGCTTCAGCCAAACAGTGAATCAGGGGTGGCTGTCCTGGATGGCAAAATTTACATTTTTGGTGGTTACAGCTGGGAAAATACTATATTTTCCAGAACTGTGCAGGTATATGACAAAGAGAGACAAAAATGGGCTAAAGGGACTGACCTACCTAAAGCCATTGCTGGCGTGTCTGCATGTGTGTGCATCCTGAAATCCGGAACTGACGAGCAAAGTAAAAGAACAAAGACAAAAAGGTACTCTGATAGAGGCCGATGAGCGCAGGACCTTTTTAACACAAGTTCTGTGTATTAAATTACACAATCTGTTCACAGCTAGGCAGGATATCTGTGGTTTTTCTCATGTTGGTTCAGGTAGAAGCTGTTGCTTTCTCTTTTTTTTATGAAATTAGTTAATTATTATTATTGAAATTGTTTTTTTAAAACACATTTTAATTCATTACAGTCCCCATACACTCCTTACAGACCCATACGCTCCTTTTTGAGTTACAGTTCCAGTATTTCCATTGACCCACATCCAGAATTGTACTATCCTGTTCATCAAAAGTGGCGTACTTCATGTTTTGGCAGCTGAGTGGGCACTTCAGTTTGATGACCTTGTTTAATGCCAGCACCTCTAAAATATTGTGCTCTATGCATGTTGTGGCAGTGGCACCACTTCAGATGATTCTTGTGGAAATTTTGTACCACATTTTTTTCCAGTTAGCTTGCTCATTTGAGTTTCTTTGTAAATCAGAGTGAATGGAAACTGATATGTGATCACTCGTAGCAAGTAGGGTACAGATTCGTTTTTTGTATGGGATGCAGTTATTATTTCTTGGCTGAAAATAATCCACTTTATTTTAGAATACCTTAAACTAAGGTGTATTGAGCTATGGCCTTCATTTCTCTAGACATCCATTATATTATTTAGTAAAGAAGATACACTTACATTACCAAATGCCATTAATTAGTTGGCTACAGAAATCAGAATGATTTCTTACTTTATTTAATTCACTAGTGGGGCTTATTTGCCAACAGCATGCAAATTTGCAAAGCAACCAATAAGAGATTCACTTTTTTCATCCAGCTGCAGGTAGAACAATGAAAGAAAACAGTCATTCTTTGCAATGGGTTGCTACCTAAATACAAATTTGCTCTGTCTTGATAAATGGGCCACAGTGAATATTTCTAATTATTTTGACTTATTGCAGTATTTTATGTCTGATGACTGCTTCAGTTCTAAAGACCTTGGTGCTGTTCAACTGATTTTGAGCCTTCTGTGCAGCCAAAACTTTTCCACATTGCATAGGCATGCATCCCCTCCAAGTGGAAGCTTTAGAGCAAACAAAATTTTCACCTAGTGGTACAACCCGTGTACAGGTGTCATGCACCCAGGTGCAGTGCATTGCAAATGCAGAAGAGGTTCAGAGTCACACTCTGAAACCCAGGAGGTAAGTAGAATGATGTGGGAACGGATCAAGTAGTGTAGTGATTCTGACCGTAGGAAACTTCACAGCTGCCATATACCAAAAGAGTAATTAAACAAAGCCTTTCTGTTACCCTTTAAATTGCTTTATTACCCCTCCCCCAGTTGGCTGAAATTGCAATGTTTTAATTAGGTTTGGTCTAGATGTCTTATTGTCTAGATGTGCTTATTAATCAGTATAAATTTTACTGAAGACTTTCAGTTACTGCAGCACAGTGGATCAACGGCTCCAGCATAACTTCTAAAATCAAAGTTAGTAGGTCTTTATAGGAATTGTTCAGTATAAAATTAAAAACTGGGTTAATAGATAGGCTATGCAAAATAAAAAATGTTTTAAATATACTGTAGTCAGTAAAATCTATAAAGGCCAGCATGATGGGATCTCTAACATAATAGCCAGAACACTACTCTCTTGGTTTCCACGGATTGGTTACCAGGCAGTATTCAATCAGTGACTTGAGAGGGGGGGCACATGGGTCATAACTATTTGCTTTTGAATCTGACCTGCATGCTAAGGATCAATTACAAACTTACTGAAAAGTTATGTCCCATGTGGCCTCACTTAGTCAATGACTAAAGGTGGCCATAGACGTAACAATTACGATCTTTCTCGTAAAAAATCCTTCCAAGAAAGATCGTTCATTTCAATACACACTAACAATGGACGATGTTTGGATCCCTTCAAAGGCACCTGATCAAAATTTTCCATCCAGCCCGATCGACAAGCCGACCAATATACAAATCTTCCGATATCGGCCGGCTCTTTTCCCACCATACACACACCGAATATTGTACAAAAATTCGTTTTGTATGATATTATCTGTGCATATATGGCCACCTTAATTTGGAGTTAGAGAATTGAAAAGAAGTAGTGTTCTGTTCTGACATCTGCTCACTCCAGCCTTTATAGATTACATTATTGGCTAACTTACTATATTAGAAACATTTTATTTACATTTTATTTTGCACAGCCTATCCATTTACCCAGTTTTTACTTTTTATACTGAAACTGTTCCTTTAAAGGGAGTGACAATTCTCCTTTCCAGGACCCAATACCCTGTGGTGGCAACTTGTGTTTTCTGTATTAATGTGAAGTAGTAAAACCACTTAAATATAGTAGCCACTACACCTATCTGTAACCATGGAAATTTGGACTGCTGTATTGTGCCCAGCAGCCCAACTTTCTGCTAACGGTTAGTTCACACGAGGAGATTCAGGGAGATTTTATCGCCTGGCGACTAATCGCCTCGTCTTCTGGGCGACAATCTCCCTGAACTGCCTCCTTGTGTCTTCCCATCTTCTATAATGAAAAGTTGCCTGCGCTAAAGCATACGTGGCGCTGCGTTTTCAGAAGTCACCCGAAGTTGCCTCACGAGGAAACTTCAGGCGACTTCTGAAAACGCAGCGCCACGTGTGCTTAAGCGCAGGTGACTTTTCATTACAGCGGATGGGAAGACACGAGGAGGCAGTTCAGGGAGATTGTCGCCCAGAAGAAGAGGCGATTAGTCGCCAAGCGACAAAATCTCCCTGAATATCCTCATGTGAACTAACCCTAAAGGGTGCAGAATTCACATATTTCAGAGGCAATACAGATGCAAAAAAGAAATTAAAAAAGCCTGATAACCTATGGAAAACATAAGCATGGAAATGTCATTATCTCTTTAAGATGCAATTTGGGTAATGTGTCTATATCAATTCTGGAATATGAATATCTATGTTTTTAAATGTTGCTCTTCTTATGGTTATGTTCCTTTAGCCTTAAATGTGTGTGCCATTCCTCTATCCAGTCTAGGTATCTAGCAGCTTACTGGATAATGCTGATTTAAATCTCTATTGCAGAAGCCAGCAAGACATTGATCTGCCATATGTTTCTAGTCCAAATAATGAGAAAGATTTAAATTAGGCATATTAAACCTAAACTCCCAGAATAAGATGTCAGGAGTCATAGCAACCTGCAGACTGAGGGGCTTTAACGTTTATTTTCTATATCTTTAGAGATTTTAAATGCACTGCATGATTACGTGACTTTGGAAATGTTCTTAAAATAGAAATTGCAAAAAAAAAATATACATTTCTTTTGTTGATGAGGGGGCCAACTAACAATAGTTTCTAAATCATTTTTTTTTATTGTTTTAAATGTAGTTCTGAGAATATTAAAAAAATACAATCTCAAAGCAGCTTTTGTGGGTTTTTTTTTTTAATAAATAAAAAGAAATAGAAGAGTTTATTGTTTGAAAATGTAACACTCAGGGGGTCATTTACAGAAAAAAAGTGCAAGAGTACACATGCAGAAAGAACTTCTGCCCAGAGGAATGGCTACAATGTACACCTTGATGCAAGGTACACAGCACAGATTGGCTGGAAAGAGCAGACTAGTCTTGTCCTTACCGCCTATTAAAGGACAAGGAAAGTCTAAAATAGAATAAGGCTAGAAATGCTGTATTTTGTATACTAAACATAAGCATGAACTTACTGCACCACAAGCCTAATCAAACAAATGATTTATGCTTTCAAAGTTGGCAACAGGGGGCTGTCATTTTGTAACTTTGTTAAACATCTTTGCCTGACCCTGCACATGCTCAGTGAGGTCTGGGCTGCTTAGGGATCGTCATAAACAATGCTGCTTGAATTCTGCATGAATGGTAAGTAAGGCGGGGGCTCCCCCTGCTGTTCATAAGTATGATTGTTTCCCTGCTCAGCAGTTACGGACCATCTGACAATTCCTATCCACAGCAGTAAATGAAGGAAGAATTTCACTGCATACAGTCAGTCAGACTTCTTACTGCATACAGTCAGATTTCTTATAAAAACGGTGCACATTTTTTAATTAAAGTATATTGGAGATAGGTTTATTTTTCATTAAAGAAAGTAAAAATGGGATTTTATTTTTTTTGCCTTTCCTTGTCCTTTAAGGACAGGGCCCTGTTACAGGCTGCTCTCCACTTGCTCTTCTGAATGATGCATTTGCCAAGTTTAATGTAAGACTACAATACCCAGCATGCAATGGGACTGACTTGTGTAGAAGATGGGAGTTACCAAATTTTGGCCTCTCTACCCCAGTCTCCCATCCCACTTTCCGGTGACTTTCCACAATTTCAGACAATTTCGGGGCAAAAATCAGCTGGCCACCAAAATGTCTAGAGGTTGAGCCGTTTTACCAATATTTATTGGAATTGTTCATGTATTATGACCTTATGGGGCCCTTATACCTACTGGGGCCCATCTGTAGTTACGTCCCTGGTGTTGGGCGAATCTGTCCTTCATGGGAACATTAGTTAAACAGTGAAAAATTCAAAATGGCTTATTTTGACATCAATTCATTGATTTGTTTAGAATTTTTTTCACTCCGCATGTTGTGCTTTTTTTGGGCTACTTTTGTAGTGCTTCTTGGCTAGTTTTGTAGTTGACTTTCAAAACTAGACCTGGCAATCGTGTTTCAGAGGTTATGGGCGCCATGATACACTACATTCTAATGACCCGTGTAGCCCACCTTCATAACATACATGGGGCCCTTACAGAGAAGTTTAACCCCAAAGCACGTAACCAGAGCGAATATTTTACAGGGAAAGCTCAACTGTGCCTATGGAGCTGTTATGAAAGCAGTACTCCTGAGACGAGCACCTAATACTACTAAATATGCTTCTAACCCCCAACACCTATTGCCTGTGCAGCCTGACGCATCACGTGCTCGAACTTGTTGCGCAGGCGCGTTGCCTCCAGAATCAAACTTGTACGCATGCGCTAGGGGGCAGCGCTGGGTGGAGAGTAGTGTCTGCGCGCGAGAAAGAAGATGGCGGCGGCGGGGGAAAAAGCATGAGCGGCCTCACTCATTGAAACAATTCGCCATGGCCTCCCCGAGCGAACAGGTACAGAGCGGCCCAAAATCGGCCATGGGCGCCGCATGCTTCGTGGGGGTCCATATATGGGGTGCGGGTGTGTGTCTGTCGGAGAGAAAAGAGGCGCGGGTGGATGTAATGCTTTGCCTAGGCCCAGTCTTGATTTCTGCAGCCTCATTGGAGGAGCATGAGAGGCTTGTGCACACGGGGAGAGCCAGTGGCATACGAGCAACTTGTATCTCTGCACCGACCTGCTTGTGGATTTGGAAAGGTCGTTCCATAGTGGGTTGGCGTGTTTTCTACAACTACAGTCCATTTAATACACATGCCTGAGCCGTGGACTCCCCGTGTGCATTGCCACCGGCAACCCAAACCTCCTATCAGTGACGAGACTCCCCTGATTGTCATGGTAAAGACAAACTATTGCCGACCTCGACTGGCATAATGGAATTGAATAATTGATTTCTCCATTACCGCTATCTCTTAACCGTGTCAGCTATTGATCGAATCTCTTTAAAGGGATACTGTCATGGGAAAACATCAGTTAATTGTGCTGCTCCAGCAGACTTCTGCACTGAAATACATTTTTCAAAAGAGCAAACAGATTTTGTTATATTCAATTTTGAAATCTGTCATGGGGCTAGACATGTCAATTTGCCAGCTGCTTTCAGTCATGTGACTTGTGCTCTGATAAACTTCAATCACTCTTTACTGCTGTACTGCAAATTGGAGTGAGATCACCCCTCCTTCCCCCCCTCCAGCAGCCTAACAACAGACCAATGGGAAGGTAACCAGATAGCAGCCCACTAACACAAAATAACAGCGCCCTGAAAGATCAAAGAACAGCCCTTAATAGTAGAAGCCAAGTCCTACTGAGACTGATTTAGTTACATTAAGTAGGAGAAATAACAGCCTGCCAGAAAGTAATTCCATCCTAAAATGCAGGCACAAGTCACATGACTGGGGCAGCTGGGAAACTGAGAAAATGTCTAGTGCCATGTCATTTCAAAATTGAATATAAAAAAAATGTTTTCCCTTTTGAGAAATGGATTTCAGTGCAGAATTCTGCTGGAGTAGCACTATTAACTGATGGGTTTTCCATGACAGTATCCCTTTAATGCCTACATGACATCACATCCCAAACTGAAGGCTCGCTTGTCCGTCTAAAAAGTCGCACCCCACGTTCCACGCAAACTACGGGGGTTCAGCAGCCTGTGACCTTTGTACCTGCTCATCTTGTCAATTATATTCCACCACATATATAGTGCCTATGTATTGCACGCCTAATAATTATTTATATGAAACCTCCCCATTGTGGCTCAGTTTATCAGAACTGTCTCCTATCTATCGCTTATTAATGTACCATTCCTCACATGCATTCTGCTCAGTCTGAGGATCCTTCAGTCATGTCTCATGTAGCCTCATCCAGTTAGTTAGCCTTGTCTGAGCCAATGTGCTAGACTGATGCTTATAGATCAGGGACATACACATATAGCAACATCTCATTTGCTATTCTAACTGCCCAAAACTATAAAGTGTGATATCGGTTCACTCATGTCTGATTTATATCTCCGGGGAATTGGGCCCAGTCTGTTGTGATGTAGATGCCTTAACTTTGTTAGGACATACATCTGCAATCAATCCACTGTCCTTTATCAAGAACTAAGAATCTTTGGTTGTCGGCAACACATAACATGCATTTCAGGATAAGGAAACATGGTATTGTGTTGGCAGTTGTATAACCATTGTTGACTTGAAAGTGAATTATATTTAGATAATTGAAGATGTAAGATTCAGGGCATCAGAGTTCACGGGCGCCATCTTTTTCTCTTCGGTAATCTTCGGAATGAGAGCAGTGTCTCGTTGCATGTGCAGTTGGAGCAATCTTCCGTTTTGCGACAATTGCATATGCACCTAAAGTCAGTGAAATTGTCAAAGTGAAGGAAGAAGATCTGAAGATTACCGAAGAGAAGAAGATGTCGCTCGTGAACTCCGATGCCCAGAATCTGCACCTAGTGCTAAGTAAAGAGTTTGGAGTATTTACTGGAGGGGGTCTATTTAGGGTAGAGTTTTTTTCATTAAGTGTTTAGTTCTCCTTTAATAGATGAAATTTTACCTCTGGCTCCATTCACCCCTTTGACCCAGATAAAATTGAGGACGATTGGTTTAGGTGATCTCTGCAGTCAGGACTTCTTCATATATTTGGTTGTTTTATTTAGAGTTTGATACATCAAAACTGTTGCAGTGTTTACTAGTAATAATGTGAAGTGTTGATACTCAGGTTGTAAACTGTCTGAGCAATCCTAAGCAATCATAATCACAGAGTTGTTTTCCGTGGAGCATATTCTGAATTCCCTTATGTTAACAGAAAGTAGTCACTGTTGGAGAGGCCAGTGGGTTTGTAAACCTACAATATAAAAACACTGGTTAGACTGATTGTCAAATTTGCATTTAGAGCAGCGGAACGCAAGGTATATTGAACTACGTAGCTTGTCCATGCAATGTTATGTGGTTATCACCCAAAAACAAATTGTATGCGTTTCAGATGACTCGTGGATTTCAGCAGAAACTCTGGCATGTATTAGATGTAATGATCACCACTTAGGTGCCATAACCTTTAGCCAACCATGTCAGCGCTGCAAAAGGTTTTTGACTTTTGTTCAGTTTCCAGCTTCAGTATCTATAACTCTTGCCTGGAAAAAAAAAGATAATGCTGCATGTGCGTTGAATTACATTCATTAACCGTTGCAGTTTCGCAACAAAGCAGTAACCCATAGCAAATAATCCTCTGTTGGCTTTGATCAGTGTGGTGCTGGCTTCACATGAACATATCCAGTAGTGATGTGCGGGCTGGCCCGATACCCGCGGGTGGGTTTCGTTCTGGCTGACCTCGCACCCTCTTACACTGCTTGCTTTTATAGCTGTGTGCCCACTCGCCCCGCCCCTTTTGTGATGTCATCTGTGGGGCGGCACAGGTCTATAAAAGGAAGTTGGGTGGAGGGAGGGCGGGTTCAGGCCGCTAAAACTCGACCCGCACATCACTAGTATCCAGTCACTCAGTCCTATGGCCAAACAACCACACCTGCATGAACCTCCAATTTGTAAAATAAAGGCAGAGGCTGATTGAATAAATGGATCAATGAATGTGGCCTGATCTCCCGATGATTTGCCTGCATTGGAAAAAAAAATTTAAACCGGCCAGTGACATTTTCATGTGTGGCCATCAAAGTTTAAATCTGGCTTCCCAGTTTCCTGCAAATTGTGTATCTGTGCTATAGCACATGAGGAAGTTTTGTTATTAATGCTCAAATACATTCATTAAAGCTCTGTGCTTATTAGTTTTGTCTTTTCTCCTGTTTTTGGTGTAAATAGAGCATTCATTCAGAACCCATAGCAAACAATCCTCCGTTGGCTTTGCAGTAACCCATAGCAAACAATCCTCCGTTGGCACTGTAAGACACTGTGTCTTACAATGAGGTTTTGTTTTAAACTCACTTTATGGGGTTCTTGTAAAGGTTTTCCTTTTTACTGCATTGTTTTCGTTCAAGCTTATTTGCATTGAAGGATGCCTGAAATATGAACTTTTAAAATGTGGCACCATACTGTGCTTTTTTTCAGCTAATATATGGGGCAAATTCAGACCAGCCTAACTCACTGTCTGGGTCAGTGCTTTTTCTAAATGTGTGTCATCGAAAAACACATTCCCTTTGTCCATGGGTGGACGTGGCTGTTGCTAAGGCTGTGGGGATCACTTATTTAGGGGTAGCAGTAGTTTTAACATTGTCTGGAGACAGTCTTGTAATCTATAGCTCCATTTGAAACTTATGAAAAGCAGACCTTTGACATTGCGTGTTTTGTTTAAAGGAACAGTAACACCAAAAAAATTTGTAATGCATATATAACATACTGTTGTGCTGCTCTGTTAAAAATTGTGTGTTTACTTCAGAAACTCTACAATAGTTTATGTAAACAAGATGCTTTGTATACATGGGGCAACCATTCAAAGCTGAAAAACCTAAAGACACAGGATATACCGCAGATCACAGATAAGCTCTGAACAATCCCATTGTAAACAGAGCGTATCTGTTATCCATTGTGTATCCTGTACTTGAATGGCTGCCCGCATGGCTACACAGCAGTTTGTTTATATGAACTATAATAGTGTTTCTGAAACAAACACACCAGTTTTACCAGTGCAGGGCAACACTACATTATATTGTTGTTCCTTTAAGACACTTTCAGTTTTTGGTATTACTGTTCCTTTAACTTTATTCCACTTTCTGTTTTTTTGCTTCTGATTGCTTTGGCACTTGGGTGGCAAGTGTGGATTTTTTTTCAAATCGATTGACTTTGTATTGTTATACTTTGTAAGAGAATGTTTTCTTTAAACTATTTGCTGGCACTGTGTAATTGGATTAGTCATTTATCAGTTTAGTGCCGTTTCAGCAAACTACACATTCATTTCCAAAGACGCTGCAATGGCAAATTTCTTTTATATGTATATGATTTGACACAAGTGGTAAGTTTCCACTCAAAAGCTACACTAACTTGAACAGTTTATATTCGTATTTGCAAAAAAAGTAAAATAAAAGGGGTACAGATACCATTCTGAAATTTCAGCAGTGACATCCCCAGGGCCCAGTATTCTTACTGTCCCAAAAAAAAAGGCAATTAAAGGGCACCTGTTAGGCAAAAATATCCCCAACCAAAGCTTTTTTCTATTCGATCCCGCACTCCAGTTGGGAGTAACAGTATTTTTTTTGTGAGCTCCCAGTACAAGCGGTCGTGTTGTCATGGGTCATTGCATAATAAGCGAAAGGCACAAATTGCTCATTATGCTAATGTCAGATGTGATGTCAGAATCACATTTGCTGATGCGCTCTGCCCTTTAAGAGTAGAGTGCCACTGCAAGATCCTCTCTAGTATCAGACACTCAATTTATGATATGCCATTTTAATTCTCATCCACACCAAAAGATCATGCTTTCAGGATGTGAGAGCTGCCTTAACTTCCTATTCTCCAAAAAAAAAGCATGCATCATCCTACAGGGCAGATGAAATTCTCTGTCAAAACTGACTGCCAGCCCTACAAACTTGCCCAAACGGTCAGGCAATAATGGCAGAAACATGGCAATTTAAGACTTGGTTATCAAAAATTAAATAAAGTATTGTTCTTAGAAACAGCATTGCTTCTGCCATATTCTCCTTCATAGAAGCTCTTAAAGGGACAGTTCAGTGTAAAAATAAAAACCGGGTAAATTGTTAGGCTGTGCAAAATAAAAAATGTATCTAATATAGTTAGTCAAAAATGTAAACTATAAAGGCTGCAGTCAGCGGATGTCGACTACACGACTTCCTGCTTTTCAGCTCTCCAACTCTGGGTTAGTCAGTGACTTGAAGGGGGGGGGGCATCGCTGAGTTTGCAATTGATCCTTAGCATTCAGCTCAGATTCAAAAGCAAACAGTTATGACCCATGTGGCTCCCCCTCAATTCACTGATTGGTTACTGCCTGGAAACCAAGAAAGCTGCAAAGCAGGAAGTAGTGTTCTGGCTATTATGTTAGACATCCAGTCACTCCAGCCTTTATACGGTACATTACATTTGTGACTAACTATATTAGAAACATTTTTTATTTTGCACATCTTATCTATTGACCACGTTTTTATTTTTATACTGAACAATTCCTTTAAATCTGATTTGATTTCTTTAAGTGCTTGTATTTAATGTTATTAAATACCCAGAATTGCTTCTGACTTCACAACTCTGCATGTTTGGTCCTTGCAAGGTAGATTACCAGTCTGCAAATAATCCCCCGTACATTGAATTTCTACTTCTTTGCACTGGTAATCTAAATTACCTACCTCGCAAGAACCATGCATGAAATAGCTTCAACCCTGTTTCGCAGAAAAAGTAACAAGAACCATAATTTTTTTTTGTGATTAAAACAGGCAAAAAATATTTTAAGTATTTAAACTTGTTTGGAGCAAGAAATTATGAAGTTGTTTTAAATAAAAACATGAAAATGACAATACATACAATTTATGCGTGTGAATGAAAGCATTATTAAGAAAAATCGCTCTGGAATCAGGAGTAAAATGTTCTTATTTTTTCAGTTTATTCTGTTTCTATTCACAGTATATATTTGGGGAGTTTAGTGATGATGAATTCAAGCAGTTCTTTGTGACAGCTCGCTGCACAGTTGAGGTAAGAACATATTATATTGTGTGTTTTACCAGAAAAAGAAAAATAGTAAATAGAAGGCATTTCGTCTGGCCATATTACCCTTGAGCTTGTTGACAAACCCCAGAAAAACTTTGGTTTAGAGAACCTTTGTAACCAGCAAGGTCTAAGGCGCTCTTCTTTTCAGTTTAATCATTGACTTTGTCAACTTATGTTCCTCTGGATAACTACCCAGCAACTCTGAAGTGCCAAAATAGCCTTAATGTAAATGTATGCTGCAAGTCATACAAGTAGGTAAGTAATGTTTGTGGCTGAATGTTGACACATGTTTGTGTTGTCCCAAATACCAGGTATAGAGTGGCTATGTGCTTAACCCAATGATCTACCACATGTTGTCACCCATGATATCACTAGTGATGCTTTGAGGCCTTGCTGGTGCTATCCATACATATTCTGACGTTTTTTTTTTCTTGTTGAGGTTGTGGCCAAAATGGCCATGTCAGCCTAACATTAAAGGAACAGTTCAGTGTGAAAATAAAAACTGCATAAATAGAGAGGCTGTACAAAATAAAAAATGTTTGTAATATAGTTAGTTAGCCAAAAATGTAATATAAAGGCTGGAGTGACCAGATGTCAAACATAATTTCCAGAACACTACTTCCTGCTTTTCAGCTCTATAGCTCTGAATTAGTCAGCGACTTGAAGGGGGGCCAGATGGTACATATCTGTTCAGTGAGTTTGTAATTGATCCTCCGCATTCAGCTCAGATTCAAAAGCAACAGATATGACCCATGTGGCCCCCCTCAAGTCACTGATTGGTTACTGCCTGGTAACCAGTCAGTGTAAACCAAGAGAGCTGAAAAGCAGGAAGTAGTGTTCCGGCTAATGTATTAGACATCCAGTCACTCCAGTCTTTATACATTACATTTTTGCCTAACTAACTATATTAGAAACATTTTTTATTTTGCATAGCCTATCTATTTACCCAGTTTTTATTTTTACTCTGAACAATTCCTTTAAAGGGGAAGGAAACCTAGTCGGCGCAAAAAACCCTCCCCCCCCCCTCCCGTTTGTTGCCCACCCTCCCTCCTCCCCCCTGGCCTACCTGTCCTGCTGGGCAAATGCCCCTAACTTGTTACTTACCCTTCTGCGCAGGTCCAGTCCAGGGAGTTCACAGACGACATCTTCTTCCACGCGATCTTCTTCCTGCTTTGACCGGCACATGCGCATGCGCCAAAAGTACTTCGTTGACTTTTGGTGCATGCGCAGTAGATGCGTACCGGCGAAATGCTCCTACTGCGCATGCGCCAAAACGCCGTTCAAAGCAGGAAGAAGATCGCGTGGAAGAAGATGTCGTCTGTGAACTCCCTGGACCTGCGCAGAAGGGTAAGTAATAAGTTAGGGGCATTTGCCCAGCGGGACGGGTAGGCCAGGGGGGAGGAGGGAGGGTGGGCAACACACGGGGGGGGGGGGTTTGCGCTGACTAGGTTTCCTTCCCCTTTAAGGATGCTAGTGGCACTAATGTGGCTGCAGATAAGGTGCTAAAACTGTTTCAGTTCCCTGTTCTATTCAAAAGGCAATCTTTGAAACCTCTAATATTGGGAGGGAGGCTGGTGATACGACATACCAAGTTGTGTTAATGATGGTTGCTTTGGGTGTGGAGTCACACTTGCAGGTCTTAGGTCTTATGCATGCTGTGAATTTGAATAACAGGAGACTGACGTTTCGGCTAGTACCCTAGCCTTTCTAGGGTACTAGCCGAAACGTCAATCTCCTGTTCTTAAAATGTATTAACAATAAAAAGTCAAAAGGTTTTTTTATTCAATCGTTGACTCCTTGAGAAAGGTCCTAATGAGGACCAAAATGTTGGACTCTGGTACAATGTATTAACAATAAAAAGTTAAAAGGTTTTTTTTTTTTTAATAGGGTGTGCTGGTCTTAAAGTGATACTGACACTAAAAAACTACTTTTTAAAATATGAATGTACATTTAAAGTTACCTAAAAGTCATGTTGATTGTTTTTTGCTGAGAGGTTTGTTTTTGTAATTGTTAGTTGAAGTTTCTAAACCTGACTGTTTTGCCAACCTGACTCCCATCTCAGCCTGTCTATTAAAGTTTCTAATACTAACGGACTCCTGCTGCACAAATATGGCAGCCCCCTCATACAGGAACATGGGGCATCAGACAGGTAATGTAAAAGCATTGTGCAAATACTTTATGGGAAAGTTATAAGTAGCTTTCAAAGGCAATATTATGATGTAAAAAAGTGTTTAATTTCTGGTGTCAGTATCTCTTTAAGACAATCTTTACGTATTTAATGCTACTGTCATCCCAACATAGATATTTTGGCACTGGTGTGAGGATACTTACAAGATCACTATATATAGCTATATATCTATATGCACTCACAGGTCTTACATGCAATCAAAAAGTTATTTTATTCAACGTTTCGGCCCCTCTTGAAGACGGCTAAAGTAGAGGGGCAGAAATGTTGAATAAAATCACTTTTTGATTGCATCTAGGACCTGTGAGTGTGGTTTGCTTCAAAGTAAATATGATGTAAAATAAAACCGGCACCCGTATACAGTACATATATCTTTCTTAATTTGCCTTTAGGCAAATTACAATACAATATGTATGCATAATGTATATTTCTTCTATACAACAAATTATAAAGTATTTTTTCTTTTAAAACAGTTGCCACCTTACAATGAACATTTTTTTCCATGTGGTCCTCAGTCTTCAGGTGATTTTCAGGATGGTGAGTGTTTTTTTATTGTTATATGCCAATCTACTTGGTACTTTCTAGCTAGTTAGGATCAGAAAGTACAGTCTAGAATGATGGCTTTGATAAGCCTGTATGTCTGCTTTAGCAATTGCTACAATTTTGTTCCCCAACCCTAAACAGAGTGAGCATTATTTAAATCGAATAGGTAGCGTTAACTGTGGTTCTGGGCTGAAGTTGGCTCTGCTTTCAAGTTTTTCAGGCAGCTTTGCCAAGTTTTCACTGAACTATATGACCATTGCTATGTCTCTTCCACATCAATTGATTTGGCGATAACATCAGAAAAACCATGGCAGCTAATGACCTGCTTCTGCATCTTTAAAGGAACAGTAAAACCAAACAAACAAAGTAAAGTATACAGTATATAATATACTGTTGCCCTGCACTTGTAAAACTTGTTTGCTTCAGAAACACTACTATAGTTTATATAAATAAGTTGCTGTGTAGCCATGGGGGCAGCCATTCAAACACAGGATAATCTGTAGTTAACGGATGAGTTCTGAGTAATCACACTGTTTACTACAGAGTTTATCTGCTGTATATCCTGTCCCCCTTTCTCCCTTTTCAGCTGTGAATGGCTGCCCCCATGGCTAACAGCAGCTTGTTTATAAAAATTGTTGTAGAGTTTCTGAAGCAAACACACCAGTGCATCACAACAATACATTATTGTTTCATTTATTTGAAATACTTACATTTTTTGGAGTTACTTTTCCTTTAATATGCATGCGACATAGGTTGGCACGTCCTAGTGCTCCCTCCTGGTGCAAATGTCCTAGCCAGGCGGGCGGCAATTTAAAAAAGAAAACAACAAAAGCTACTGTTACCCCCAACCCAAGTGTCGGCTCTGTTAGCCCGTTAGCCTGTTAGTTGGGTATAATATATTTGCCCGACAGGTGCCTTTTAAAGGGGAACTATCTTGAAAATAAAAATTTAATAAGTTTATACTGAAATAAGAAAGGTTGTAAATACAATCAATTAAATATTCTGCATTGTTTCTGAAATAATCAAGTTTATATTCACTATTTCTCTCTCAGCATCTGTTTCTCTTAATTCTGTCTTCTTGCAGTCAGATATTCATTGACCGTTCGATCCAATATATATTATACAGGGCTTCCTTTCCTAGCAGATGTATTAGAGCTCACTCAAATAACTGATTCTAGTACAAACAAAATCTAACACAATAACTGCCTTTTGCACAAATTCTGCATGTAGAGCGACATGATGCTTGGTGAGCTGTAATACATCTTCTTGGGAAAAGGAGCCCCCCTTTAAGAAAGAACTCCTGCATGAAGGGAGAATTAAGAGAAACCAATGAGAGAGAGAGGAATAGCGGAGACAAATATGATTATTTCAGAAACCGTACATAATTTTATATTTTATTTAGAAATTGTCTTGTTTCTGTATACTGAAGCTTATATTACATTTTTATTTTCTCGATAGTTCCCCTTTAAGCACAAATCAGAGATTGGTAGGGTTGCCTTATTTTGATGGCCAAGTGACTCAAAGGTGTTGGCCTGGATAATACATGTTGGGGACAATTTCTGGCCCTGCTCTTTGTCCAAGCTGAGTATCCATAAATTAAACTAAATGGGTACTGTTACTTTTATTTTGTTTTTTTTAATAGTTTTAACTATTTAGCATACAAAGACAGAACCAATAGAAAGCCCGTGTTTACATTAACAGATACTTTCCAGCCTTATTATCCAGTCAAAGCTTGCTTGTTCTTCCATAGTTATTTATAAGATTATATTTTTCCCTTAAGTATCTGTAACCTTATTTAAAAGAACATTGCATATAAAGTTTTGCTCACAAAAACTGCATATTTTCCACAGACATGCATTTGAAATTTTCCGAAGTCATTCACGGAATATCTGGTAATGGACAACTTTCTGCCATACAAATGATTTTGACGTTTAGTAATACACAGAGCATGGATGTGCAACTACAGTTTTACCTATTTTTAACCTATTTACTGTTACTTTAAGCAAATTGTCTTTTTTCTTAAATTCTGGACTGAGAAGTGCAGATTGGAATAAATAGAAATTGTGTTGAAATTTTAACAACTTCCTGTTTAACTGTAAATGTAGCATTTAGAATTTAGGCCAAATTAGACAAATGCCGTAATGTCGATAAAAGAAAAAAAAGTAATACCCTAACCATTTTCTAGCGATATTTCCAGAATGAATGCATGTTAATTATCAATCGTCTTGACTAACGATTATTTTAAAGTTGCTTATCAAGAAAGTTCCTTTGATCCCTTGAGCAGAGTACTGCAATTCCGTCCATTTTTACAGAGGGAGGTTGACTAAATTCATTAAATACATTTGTATCAATTTAGACCTATCTCTGGTCCCACGGGCCTTCAGATGTGTTCTAACTCTAGTACAAAAAGCTAGATATGTATTTGGGCTGTGGCAGCTGAGACACTTCCTGCACTTCTTCATGTCTGTTTTCCATTCATTCAAGTAGGAAGTGAATGCTCTGTCCCTCAGTCAGAAAATATATTTTTATACATTTGAGACAGAAGCAAGTGCAGACAGTGATTGAAGTTTTTTTTAGATAGTCATGGTTCTTCCTGAAACTGCCATGGTAGGTAAAGTGCCATAACCTTTCCTAAATCAAGGGTCATTTAATTGTATTTTTGTCTAGCTGAAAGGTTCTCCATATTTCTGTAAGTTTTCTCAAAGCCTGTACAAAAAAAGAGCAGATGTTTCTATTTCAGTTAGGTTTTTTTTTTAAGAATCACGATTTAACCATTTCCTTCAGTTTAAGCTGTTGATGGAGACTGTCGAGAATTTTGGGGTCATAATTTATTACACATTTATATGGAAGGCTGAGTTTTGCTATGGTTCAAAACAGTGGTACTGCAAAAATGAGTTGTGCTTGGGAATTGTAACCGTGACCTAAGGGTAAGGGCACACGGGGAGATTAAAATTGTGCAGCTTTAGGGTAAGGGCACACGGGCAGATTCGTGGAGATTAGTTACCCTGGAGACAAATCTCCTATTCTTCGGGCGACAATCTCCCCGAACTGCCTTCCCCTACCTTCCCTCCTGGAAAGCGGCAATTAATCTCCACTAATCTGCCTTACCCTAAAGCTGCAAAATTTTAAAAACACCAACATTTGTTCCCACTGTTATCACATTTAGATTACTAATGTCCTTTTTTTTTTTTTTTTTTAAATTTGTATTGCTTTTTAGGGGAGGAGTGTCCAAGAATTGAGTTTGGTATTGAAGAAGTAATTGACCACAATACTACCCTACCAAATAACACAGACTACAGTATTTCAAGTAACTTAAATCCTCAGGCTCCTGAGTTCATTCTCACCTGTTCATCTTCTCCGAAAGATTCAAATAATGTTCTCCATGAAAATAATTTTGATGCCATTGATTGCCAGTTCTCGGAATCTTCCATTCCAGATGGCAGTGGCAATGCAGATAGTGATGGTACATCTGGCACTGGACAGCGAGAGCGTAAAAAGAAGAAAAAAAGACCTCCAGGGTATTATAGTTACTTAGAAGGTGTTGGAGATGTCCCTTCAGAGACCCTTTTAAATGGACATGCCAACTCAGCAGGACTTAACAGTATAAGCACAGATGACCCTGATCTTGCAGAAGATATACCAATATCTACAACCTCTCCTAGGACTTGTACCAGTCCAGATAATTTTGTGGACCTTAATAATGAAGCTCTTTCTGATGATGCTTCTATGCATAATGTACTAGACAATACCAGGACTGCCGGTCAGCCTGAGGAATGCAGTGTTACTAGTTCAGAACAATCTTGCATCCCCTCAGACAATGGAAGGGAGAGCCCAGTAAGGACAGCTGTTGTCCAGCCTTTTGCTGGTACTGATACTACTGAAAACCTTGGAGTTACCAATGGACAAACACTTGAATCCCCAGAGGAGGACACTGCATCTAATGGAGTGGTATTGCATCCTGAGGTCATTTCCCTCTCAGAGGAAGCTAAGGCAGAGGAAATTTCAACTGCTCAGGCTGTAATACATCTTCCTGGGTCAGCCTCTGCAAATGCACCAGCTAAGTCCTGGGCTAGTCTTTTTCACAATTCCAAGCCCTCATCAACCCCACAGGTGGCTTATGTGGAGACAAAGAATACTCCCCCTGTCACATCTCTACAAGTTACAGAGAAACAAGTTGAGATTAAAGAAGGGCCTGTTCCCGTGTCGGAGGATCCTGTAGCCATAAAGATTGCAGGTATATCTCAAACTAGATATTGTGAAGCAGCAGACGTTACAATAATATTTAGAATGTAAAATGTTCGTATCACTCTATGGGAGTAATTAGCATTGGTTCCCATGTATCTCTGTTGAGTGATGTGGCACTTCTAAAGAAGAACTGAGGTGGTTCTTTTCATGCAGTGGGATCTAGTGTTAAGCTTCCTTGTATGAAACCAGATGCAGGTGGTCATGTTGAAATGAATATATCTTGCTCCGCGTATTTATTTATAAGTTCAATGGGCAGGATATTAAAAGTAATAAGGTGTCCTGCTCCTCTTTTAAGCATACTGCTAATAAACTTTTTACAGAAATCATACTCAAGTCCCTGCACCATGGGGGTTTAGTAATTGTAAGGCTATACAGCTTTTTTGAGATTTTACAAATTTTAAAGGAATGGGGTTTGCGACTCTACCAAAGCGTGAAATATCGGTTTTGTTATGCTTTTTTTTTTTTTTCATCTAAAGCTTAATATCACAATGTTAAATGGGTGATTGCCTTTTCATCTCTGCAACATCTGGCTCTCAGAAAAACTACTTTAGGCAGAAACACGAGTTGCAATTTGGGGAGATTAGCCTGGTAACAAATCTCCTCTTCTTTGGGGCGATTAATCTCCATGAACTTCCTCCCCGACCTTCCCACAGGCTAGAATGTAAATCTCTGGCGGGATGGCACTCTGAGCACTTCGTTTTCCGAAGTTTCCTCGGAGGCAACTTTGAGCGACTTCGGAAAACGAAGCGCTCCGACTGCCATCCCGCTGGCAATTTACATTCTAGGCCGCCGGGAGGCAGTTCCAGGAGATTAGCCGCCCCAAAGAAGAGGAGACTTGTTGCCAGGCCACTAATCTCCCTGAATCGCAGTGTGTTTCTGCCTTTAAAGTGGTTGTCCACTTTTTCCCCTTCTGTTGCTTTTTTATTGTTCGTAGACTTTTTTTTCTTTCCCCCCAATAGCTTTCCATGTTTTTTTTTTTGACCAAAAGAGTGTTAAATGTTTGTCTGTTTTTCAGTCTGGAGGCTTAGTAATTCAGGTGCAGATTCTGAACTGTTTCAATTTGCTACATGATTTGATATGATTGACAAGTGCAGCACTGGCTTATTGGCACACACCCAGGGTGGATTGCAAAGCAAAAAAGCATACTTTCACAATTCCCCATGGTGTTAAAGGCATCCCTTCACTATAGTGTACCTTGTGCCATCAACCTGTAAGAATAAAATATGCTAAAAATGTGTGATCCTGTTAAGAAATATTGATTGCATTTACTGGAAAATCTACAATCTGTAAATGCATAAATTTGTTTGTTGTATGCAATGTTTTTTTCTTAGCACTTTATACAATGCATGAACATCCTTTTAGTAAATGTGAAGTGTGCTATGTTGTTAGACCACTAGAGGGAGTGCTAGCAACATATAATATTTAAAGTAAAAAACATGAAATAGCGTGAGTTTGTCTTAATAGATTAACATTTACAAAATATGCATGTGAGTCTCATACTTTGCAATAGTATTTTTGTAAAGTTTGATGAAGAAAGTTGAAATTGGTCCCAACAGAACATTTTACACTTATATACTGTTTGTTTTCATGGTAAATTGACAATAACCGTGCCTTACAGGTACACATTTGACTGCAACGTCTCAATGCTTTTGGCCTAGGACCAGCATTGGTGCATCACGTGTGTATTATTGTTCGCACCTCTTTAATACTGATATTCTGTTTGGCGGGGGTTGAATAAAATAAAGAATGTTAGTTGCTTTCTCTGTCTCTCTTTTAAAAGTGATATGAAATGCAAAGAATGTGTTTTTTGAATATTACTAAAAGTAACTCTTCCCACTTGAGAATTTGGGAATCTTTGATCACTGCATTTATATGTAGTACCAAAAATTTGGTGCTAGATTGCCTATAAATGACCCCACTAACTTGCACGTAAATCCCCAGCAAGTGCTTGTTTTTCGCCAATAGAGAGTTTCTCTTTAGACAGTATATTTTTCTTTAGGTTAACATTCCCTTTCCACTGCTGCCTGATTTCCCTATCATTTCTTAATGCAGTCAGTGGCACTCCACTTGCTATTCTGATTGGGGGGAAACTGTGAGCTGCAAGACTCACAGGTGTCTGAATGCAGGATGCATAGAAGTGGAAAGTCAATGTCAGCACCACCAAGACACTGGTGATCTAGAGCAGAAGTGGGTGTGAAAGAGGAGTTTTATTAAACCAGACATTGCAGCTTATTAATTAAACAGAGGTAAACACTGGCTCTCTTACAGACCTCACACGTCTAGATCCAGCAGTTTGATATTACTGCCTAACATGTGAACTAAGGAACACTCCTGCTACAAGTCCCAGGCAAGATCTGTTTGATTAGCCTGTAAACCAAATAAACAGAATGAAGTAGGGGCTCATGCAATATCTGTTATGAACAGATCATAATTGGTACATTCTCTGCAAAGACTGACATTTGTCTGTTCCAATCACAAAGTTTTTCTCCACTTTAGAAAATATTCTATTTCTGATAAGTTAGGACTACCCGAAATGTTTACTTATGTCAGCTTAGTAATACAGCATTTGCCATGGTGCTTGACCTTATTATTTTCCCTTTAGGTTTTGATTTTAAACTGGCCTTGGCAAATTCTCTCCAGAGTACAACAGTGCCTGATAAAAATGGCTGACTTTACGGAAAGCATTTATATTAATTGGGTTTGGTGGATTAAAAGATACATAACTGTAATTTTATGCTAGTTGGAAAGTAGTAAGCTGCACCTAGATACGAGATGAGGATAATGGGAGATGTAGTTAGCACATAGCTGCAGTGTTGTGTGCTCTAAGACCAATTATACAACGGAAATAATTAGCTAATGCCTTTGATTCAGTGGCTTATTTTTCTTGAAAATTTTAACAGAAGTGGAAGAAAAATAAGTCAAAAATGAATATATCAAGTTGAAATGTTGCTTAGGACTGAACAATAAATAGGAGACTGTTAACTTTCAGTACGTTGAGGGTCAGGGCACACAGGCAGATTTGGGGAGATTAGTCACTCAGCGACAAATCTCTTCTTTGGGGCGACTTATATAAAACATAATATAACAATGTTAAAATTGGTGATTGACTATTCATCTTTGCAACATCTGGATCTCGGAAAAAACGACTTTAGGGCAGAGACACGCTGGAATTCGGGGAGATTAGTCACCCGCGACTAATCTCCCTGAATGGCTTCCACTGCCTTCCCGCCAGCTAGACTGTGAATCGCTGGCGGGATGGCACTCGGAGCAATTCGTTTTCCAAAGTGCCCCTATGTTTCCTCGTGAGGCAACTTCGTGTGACTTCGGAAAATGAATAGATTTATATTTTAGCCGGCGGGGAGGCAGTTCAGGGAGAAAAGTCGCCCCAAAGAGGAGATTTATTGCCGCGCGACTAATCTACCCGAATCTGTCTGTGTGCACAGTCTTTCATTCAATCCACTGCCTGGTTTCTAGGGTAAACTGGATTTTAGAAACCAGGCAACGGCTGAACTTGAACTGCTTTAAGAGAATCTTAAGTAATTCAAAAACCACACAAACAGACAATATTAAGACTAAATGCAAATAGTCAGAATATCATTCTACATCATAAAGTTTATTTAAAGCTGAACTACCCATTTAATAATCAGTAAAATAAATGCTATGAGCTGTTTAGAGATTACAGAAGCTAACTGCTATATAACCACTTAATGAGTTTCCAGCACACCATTATAACTAAAGCTGAGCCTTTTCCTGTTGGAGAACAAGGTTGAATCCTAATGGGATTTACTGTTTTGTTTGTTTTACATTCTTCAGAGCTAAAGATTTTCACTTTTTGTTTCTCTTGCTTTCTTAACTTTACAGAACTCTTGGAGGAAGTCAAACTTGTTCACAAACCTGTTTCGTTACAGCCACGAGGATTAATTAACAAAGGAAACTGGTGCTATATTAATGCTGTATCCTTATGTTTGACATATCTTATCTGTGAAGAAAAGTGTCAGTGCTGTAATACAGTTTTGTGCAAATATGTGCTAGCTGGCCATCTTTCTCATAGAGAATTTATTTTCTGCAATGCTAGATAATTATTGGTTTAGTTTCTTAACTGCATGTTTAGACATTGCAGGCTCTGGTGGCCTGTCCTCCCATGTATCACCTTATGAAGTCCATTCCAGTATATACTAAAGCTCAGAAGCCATGTACATCTACTCCAATGATCGACAGTTTGTAAGTATTCCTGTCTGCCATGTACTAACTAGACCATTGTGGATTTTTTGCAATCTGTCACAGATTCCACGTGTGTTCATGTTTACAACAGCCAAATCACGTTTCTAAAGGGAGTATATACACCAGAACTGTGGTTTTAATACAATTTATACCATTTGCTTTTGCTTGCTTTTTAAAGGGATACAGTCATGGGAAAATTTTTAAAAATGCATTCGTTAATAGTGCTGCTCCAGCAGAATTGTGCTCTCAAATCCTTTTCTCAAAAGAGCAAACCGATGTTTTTTTATTTAATTTTGAATTCTGGGGCTAGATATATTGTCACATTCACAGACGCCCTCCGTCATGTGACTTGTGCTCTGATAAACTTCAGTCACTCTTAACTGCTGTAATGAGTGATTTCACCCCCCAGCAGCTTAACAACAGAACAATGGGAAGGTAATCAGATAAGCGCCTAACACAAGATAACAGCTGGTAGATCTAAGAACAGCACTCCGTAGTAAAATCCAGGTCCCACTGCGACACATTCAGTTACATTAAGTAGGAGAAAGCTGTTCCACCCTAAAGTGCTGTCTCTTTCTGAAAGCACATGACCAGGCAAAATTACCTGAGATAACTGCTTACATGTCAATATTACAACAACAAAAAAAATACACTTGCTGGTTCAGGAATTAAATTTTATATTGTAAAGTGAATTTGCAGTGCAAACAGTGTAATTTAGAAATAAAAACAACATCAGAATCCCTTTAAGTAGCAATTAGCTTTTTGTGTATATAAACCATTTATTCAACTTTGCAATTAAGTGGAAACTGTAAATGTACCTATTCCTGACATACTTTTAGAAAGTGACTGATTTATAATTTTTTGACTACTAAAGGATCTGCAGTTTGTAATGGCTAAGGAGATTGCCCTGCTGTGGCAACAGAGCAGCAGTGCTTACATAAAGGTGAATGGAGTGTGCAGAGGTGAAATGTGCATCTTGTTCAGCTGGATTTTTGAAATAATTGTACCAATCTAGAGTTAAGACTTGGGCCTGTTTAGAAAGTATTCTGAAAAATGTCTGTCTACATTGTCTGTGAGCAACAGCGAAAATGTTAACACTTTACTAAACGTTATTAGGACCTAACAAAGAAACCGTTTTGTTTTTCAGTGTACGTTTAATGAATGAGTTCACAAACATGCCAATACTCCCAAAAGCAAAACAAGGTTTGTTGGAATGTAGGGTGTACTTTTATAGAAGAATATTATTTCTTAAGATATGAATACTAACTAGGTATACATCTTAAATATACTTAACTGCACTTTGAGTGGGCTTCATTTTAGAAAGCCCACAGCTGTAATTTGGTGTGTGTGTCAGTTGTGCACTGATAAAGGCTTAATGCATTTATATTTGTTTTTGTTTTTTTAAACCCTCAGCTCCTGGTGAGAAAGTTGTAAGGGATATACGTCCAGGTGCTCCGTTTGAACCAGCATACATTTACCGCTTACTTACTGTTTTCAAATCAAGTCTTTCAGAAAAGGTAAGATGTTCAAAATCCAATTCTCCACAAAATATCGTAATCTCAAGCTACAAGTTGAAACCAGGTACCTCTTTAAAAGACAGTGGTAAGAGGATATTTAATGAATATATATTTTATTTTTTTAAGGGCCGTCAGGAAGATGCAGAAGAGTACCTTGGATTTATTTTAAACGGGTTACATGAAGAGATGCTAGCTCTCAAGAAGCTTCTTTTGCCCCAAAATGACAGTATGACATTTTTTTGTTGTATATTTTTTACTGTTTGCCATTTTACTGTATTTGGATCTAGTCCCAGGGCAGACGCGTATGCATTTTAATGATTTTGTGGGCAGGGTATGCATGATCCTGTGCTTGAAACAGCCAAAACAGTATCCTGCAAGCTAATTTGGACCTGTACAATACTGAAATCTACAGGTTACCTTCTTTTTGGAAACATGGGTGTATGGTTTTTATCACCTCTTCATGTTTATAACATTTCTGATGCTCCCACTGCCTCTCTATTTAATTGTTTGGGGTGCCAGTACATTCTGCCTTTCTCCCTATAATGTATTTAGGTTGTGGAGATAGTGTCTATAATATCGAGAGTCTGAAGCTCTTAATGTATGGGAGAGTTTTTCGACAGTGTCTTTTTAGCTGGACGAGAACATGCCTGAAACTACTCATGACCTATTGTAAATTGAAATAACCTCAAACCGCAACTACAGGCAATTCAAAACCTGAAAACACATAAAAGAACATTTTTTTGTCAGCCAGACATAAAAAGCTGTATAATAAATGTCCTTTTAAAATGAAATATGAAACCAAAATTTTTTTTTTTATTTAAGCATTCATAGCTGTTGTAAACGTATTAAAAATATCAGTTGTCAATCAAATATGGCCTGCCCTTTCTCTATGCCAGACAATTAGTTTCACTTTCCATTCAGCACTTACTAGATGTCATTGGTCTCCACACATTCCCCCTGTTCTCTTCACCATTTAATTGTGTAACTGTGGCATGGGGATGGACATCAGGGCCCCCATTTTTGTGATGCAAGACAGTTTTAGGGAGTTTCCATTAAAGGGGAAGGAAACCTAGTCGGCGCAAACCCCCCACCCTCCCTCCTCCCCCCTGGCCTACCCGTCCGCTGGGCAAATGCCCCTAACTTGTTACTTACCCTTCTGCGCAGGTCCAGTCCAGGGAGTTCACAGACGACATCTTCTTCCACGCGATCTTCCTGCTGTGATCCACTGCGCATGCGCGTGACTTTTGGCGCTTTCGCAGTAGATCCGTACCGGCAAAATGATCCTACTGCGCATGTGCCAAAACACCGTTCACAGCAGGAAGAAGATCGCGTGGAAGAAGATGTCGTCTGTGAACTCCCTGGACTGGACCTGCGCAGAAGGGTAAGTAACAAGTTAGGGGCATTTGCCCAGCGGGACAGGTAGGCCAGGGGGGAGGAGGGAGAGCGGGCAACAAATGGGAGGGGGGGTGGGGGTTTGCGCCGACTAGGTTTCCTTCCCCTTTAAGGCTAAGGTAGACAAGACATTGTTGTAGAGATCCTTCTTTTACTGCTTCAAGTTTCTCAGCCATGGAACTTTTCATTTTATATTATCTAGTGTTGACAGGCACAGGTTTTGATCACCTCTCTTTTTCTCTGGACAGGGACCGTCCCCCCCCCCAGTGCATTAGCCTTTAAACTGGGAAGCGGCACAGGCAATCCACTCTGTTTCTCCACTTGCTAAAATATGGTTTCTCCCATCAGCATATGCTCTTAGTCTGAAGCAGAGCAGTGGCAGTGTCAAAAGGAGCTGCTATCAGTTCAGGCAGCTGAGTGCTTAGAGAGAGAGATGTTATCTTGTAGTTTGTCTGTTCTGTAGCCAGGCTGGAGGGTTATTGGCTCAATTTGCAGAGCAGCAAAGAGACTGCCGCTTACCAAAGTACAATTCAGTAGGTTGAATCCTGGAAAATACTTAAATGACTTAAGTTGAAATACACTAAAAACTTTCAGTACACATTTGTGTGTGTGTGAAACTAATAATTGATGCATTTTAAAACATGTTCCCCTATTGCAGTATCCCTTTTAAAACTATTTGGTGCATATAACATTAGCTGCTTTACTGGCTTGTCTGCTTATTTACTTAATGTCTGTCTTTCTATTTATGGTTTTCTTGTCTATGATTAGACTTGTAGTGGGGATTTTGGTCTTTTCTTCATTTCCCTGGTTCCTTCCATTTTTAAAGCATAGCTGTGGTTATGTTGATAACAAGGAAGTGATATTCCTTTCCTACATCCCACTTGTCGACTAAAAAAAAACTCCACCCACCGTGATTCAAACCGTGTTGAGCCCTTTGTTCCTCAGAATGGCACCTTCTTTGCCAACCACCTTATTTTATAGAGCACAACTTGGAGTAGGTTCCAATAGGCTTATCAAATAAATATTTTTCTTTATTGCAAGTAGGCAATATTTCATAGAACAACCACTCCAATTATAAGATTGCCCAAGAAAAATATAAATGTTGAAATCCTACTGGAAATCTAGAATCCATTCCTATTCTGCAGATAAGGATAATTGATTTGATTCCAGGAAAACTTGAGCTATCCAGAATCTGCTGGCTAAAATTAATACTAGAGTGAACCTTCTTAAATATCCAAAAACTTTTCTTTTTTTTTTTGTTTCTTTTAGAAATCCACATTAACAATGGCCCAGATCCTGTGTTTGCAACAGAAGAAGTTAACAAAGAGGAACAAGAAGGCAGTGATGAGGAATGGGAACAAGTGGGGCCTCGCAACAAGTCATCAGTGACACGTCAAGCAGACTTTGTTCAGACTCCTATAACAGATATATTTGGAGGACATATGAGGTACAAGGATTTACCACATAAATGGGGTTATGTCATAAAAGGCAGTAAGTTTACCCAAGTGCCGTAACCAATAGCAACCAGGTAGCATTTACTGGTCACATGTTTTAAAGCAAATATCTTATTGGTTGCTTTGGGTTACTGCTCCTGGGCAAACTTAGTGCCTTTTATTACATATGGGGGAAAGAGTCAATATTTAGTTTATTTTTACGTAAAAATATGTTCATATTCACAGAGGGGATCCAATTTTTAGACACCCACAATGAATATAATTGTGTATAATGAGCCCTAGGCTTGTGCATTTTGGATCCATACCTGATTGTGTTTTTTTTTAATTTTTACTGCTGGTTGTCTAGAAGCAGGGATAATATACTTGTGAACCTTCACCTAATGTGAGCTACTTATGAGTTCTTTGGGTAGAAAGGATAACAAAACTGTTCTCAGACCAAATATGTAACTACTGGATATACAGGGCTTGTACCTAACGACTAATGAATAGCTAGTTTCTAATCTCAGAGGTTCACCCCAAGATTTAACAGCACAACAGCAACAACTTATCTATGTTCTTTCATTCGTGTTTAAAAACTCCTAACCAGAGGTGTGTAGGAACCATCTTTTAAACTTATGATGTGAAATTAAATTCCTGACCTTACAAAGCTACAATATTCTCAATATTATTTTTATCTTTGAACTGCTGATGTAAAAGTACCTGGGGATAATAATCAGTGCAGTTTTCTCTTGACCCATGATACAATTTACAATTGGTTTTCATTTATTTGTTGTTTTTGAGTTATTTAGCTTTTTTATTCAGCAGCTCTCCAGTTTGCAATTTCACCCATCTGGTTGCTAGGGTCCAAATTATCCTAGCAACCATGCATTGATTTATTGAGAGACTGGAATATGAATAGGAGAGGCCTGAATAGAAAAATGAGTAATAAAAAGCAGCAATAAATGTGTAGCCTTACAGAGCATTTGTTTTTTTAAATGGGTCAGTGATCCCTATTTGAAAGCTGAAAGAGTCACAAGGAGAAGGCAAATAATGAAAAAAAAACCTATAAAAAATAATGACCAATTGAAAGGATGCTTAGAATTGGCCATTCTATAACATACTAAAAGTTAACCTAAAGGTAAATCACCCCAAAATTTTATAGACGCTTGCAGTTTAACACTTATAATTGCATTAGACTTAAGTAAAAACTAATATTTGCCCTAAATGCTAAGTCAGATGTTCTGTTATTTCACTTATGAGGCAACCCACGTTTGGTGTCTGAGTAAACTGGGTGGTGTGTAAACATGTGCAGGCTTACTCATGCCACAATTCCTATATACTGCCCAGCAGCCGATACAGACAACTGAAGTGGTGACAGAAATCGCAGACTGAAAATCACTTTCTTCCTTTGACATTTTTTTCTTTGGAAAGTGCTGGTTTAGTTTTGGTTAGCAATTTGCTGAACTGCACAATTCCCAGAAGAAACTGTGCAAGTATGCTATTTATTAAAGATATTTTTTTAGTTCTGTGTAGCTGAAAAACATTGTTGCTTGTAAGCACATTTTTAAATGCTCCCACTTATTTATGAGATGCACCAAATACAGTGCTCAATGCTCTTAGTTTTCATTAGCTTGTCTCATGAAACTTCTTTATTTGTTCATGGCCTGTGTGCATCACTTAACTCTGCATATGTCCCCCAATATAAGTAGAAGAGAGGGGTGCACTCCCATAGTGTAAAACCATTGATTTATTAGAAGAATATAGTTGATCTTACAGTATATGAATCACTCAGCTTATCAATTCCAGTAGCAGAGTCCTCAGCTCACCGACTCTGTTTAATCAGCCCAGCCTAATGTGTCGGGGACATAAATCACATAATCTATAAGCCCCACTTTATGGGCCCGTACCTCTGCTTTACAGGGATCTGACCCATCAACTTAGTGCACTTTGGCCGCATTTAGATATGTCAACTAACTACCATTTAATATGTAGGCTTTGTTATGGAAAGCTCACTTACATAGAAATGCCCTGCTCCCAAGATTTACAGGTTTTAGGTCCCGTACTGTATACGTGCTTTATTATAAATTATTCATTGCAATATATATGATTTCATGTGCACAGCGTTTTCCAAGCAAGCATTTAGCATATGTGTTTGTGCTAAGATGCAGTGGGTAGGATTGCAAATGTTAGTCTTTTACAAACAATACTTTGTAGTTTTAATGGTCAGTTTACTAATTCATATTTTCTGCATTTCATAGATCTGTTGTGTACCAGCAGAGCTCCAAAGAATCTGCCACTCTTCAGCCATTTTTTACTCTGCAACTGGATATCCAATCTGAAAAGATCCGCACTGTCCAAGATGCACTTGAGAGCCTAGTGGCTAGAGAGTCTGTCCAGGGCTACACCACCAAAACAAAACAAGAGGTATGTCCTCCTTACCTTACCTTTCTTGAGAAAGCCAATTCTTTTTAAGCCTGCATTTTTTTTCCTTAGACCATATTGTAGCAAATGCAGTATTTTAATACTAAAAAATATACAGCTACTTTGGCGGTTTTTAGCAAAGAAAAGCATAATCAACCAGATAATCATACGGTTTGGACAATGGACAAATTAAAATGAGAAAACAGATCACCCATGTGGTATTTGTCCCCATTGCTTGGCAGGTGCACTGGCCTGTGTGGTTTTGGTTATATACCCTTGCAATTTTAGTCTTTACAATTTTTACATTTAAAGAGTAGTTCACCTTTGAGATAACTTTTAGTATGATATAGAGAGTGATATTCTGAGACAGTTTGCCATTGGTTTTCATTTTTTATTATCTGTGGTTTTTGAGCTATTTAGCTTTTTATTCAGCAGCTCACCAGTTTGCAATTTCAACAATCTAGTTGCTAGGGTCCAAATTACCCTAGTAACCATGCATGGTATTGAATAAGAGTCTGAGATATGAATAGGAGAGGATCTGAATAGAAAGGGGAGTAATAAAAAGTAGCAATAACTATACATATGTAGTCTTGCAGAGCATTTGTTTTTTAGATGGGTCAGTGACCCCAATTTGAAAGCTAGAAAGAGTCAGAAGAAGGCAAATAATTCAAAAACTATAAAAAAAAAACAAAAAAAAAAACTGAAGGCCAATTGAAAAGTTGCTTAGAATTAGACATTCTATAATATAAGTTAACTTAAAGGTGAACCACCCCTTTAAAGGGGTTCTATTATGAAAATGAAAATTTCATGATTCTACATCTGCCATTTGATTTGATTTTTTTCTTTCAAAACCAAATAAACTCTTGAAAAAATTTATCAGATCAAGTTACCCCTTTCTCCTTTCAGCAACTGGTCTCTTTATGTAGGTCTCTTTTTTTGCTTAAATAAAAGACGAAAAATTGAGTTGTCAATCAAAATATGACTTTACTCCTGCATGTAGACATACTGAAAGAGGGAGACTAAGCGAGAGCGCTTGATGATTCTGCTCATCTTAAGTAATTGACAGTTTTAAAAATAACTACAGGTACAATATAAGTTAAATAAAAATTTATGGCAAATATATTTGGAATATTCATATCTTGATAAAGTATTTCATTTGTAGTAGTTGGAACTTGGAAAAACACTGAGTTTTGTGTTATTCAACGAAGTTGGGGATCATGATATAAAAATTTCCATAGTATTCAAAGGTGCATGAAATGAAAGTAGGAATTTTTTGCTACCAGGCACTGTAAGCGTTTCAACCGATAGCAAGTTTCATCTTTTCAAAGGAGCAGCCACAATTCCTGTTCTCAGCTGTCTGAAGACTCTTATGTAGGAGTAGGAATGCTGGCCAGCTTAGTGTGATTTTTGCATAAAAGCTTTTGGTTGGTAACCTGTTATTTTTGGTATTTGCAGAAGCCCACTATTCAATTAAGGCTTTAGGGGGAAAAAATGGGTGTTCATTTTATGTACTAGCGGCTCTGTCTGGTTTATTCTGATGTCTGAACTAGAAATAAAATCCTAGCATGATGATTCTCTTGTATAGCTTGTATACAGATTCAAGACTCCTATGCTACTCTTTGGGGTGCTTGCCTACTTTTTTAATTCATAAACTTTAAAATAAATAGATTTAGTAGAACTTAAGCAATAGTAAGAGTTTGCAAAAGGGAAGAATAATAATTTTATAAATATGTAGGGATGCACCGAATCCACTATTTTAATACCGAACCAAATCCTAATTTTAATAGGCAAATTAGGGGTGGGAAAGAGAAACATTTTTTACTTTGTTTTGTGACAAAAAGTCATGCAATTTCCCTCCCTGCCCCTAATTTGCATATGTAAATTAGGATTCAGTTTGGTTGGGAACAAGGATTCGGCCAAATCTGAATCCTACTGAAATAGACCAAATCCCAAACCGAATCCTGGATTTGGTGCATCCCTAATAATATGTGATTAATATGTGAATAAGGTACGCACTATAAGGATATTATAAGTCAGCGATGCGTTGCATACATTTGCAACAAGGGGTACCTTGTTATAATACTCAAATTTTATAATATTTAAAAGTCGTGATAAATTACATCACTAAGCTTGGTTTATATCTGATGACATCACTACGAGCTATTTATAAGGATACATTTACAGGATGTTCATGGCTTTTATGTATTGTATTTTTTTAATACACAAGCTATTAATATCTTTTAGATTATATAGTGAGTAAAGTACCCCCTCTTATAAATTATAAGGATATTATAAGTTACCGAGGAGTTTCATGACCATATAATAACACGAGGCCGAAGGCAGAGTTCCATGACCTGTTTTTATACAGGTCATGGAACTCCTCGGTAACTTATAATATCATCACATTTTGCAACTGGGGGTACTTTATTTATTATAATACACAAATTTCAGTTAGTCATATGACAGAAATGACATCAGAACTCACCGTTTATAAGGATATCATTTACAAGATATTCATGGCTTTTGTGAATTATAAGGATGCTTATAATGATCCCCCTGTTGTAAAATATGAGGATATAAGAAATCTTTGGAGTTCCATGACCTGTACTTGGCCTTCATCCTTATATTCTTATTTTACACTATAGGAGGTATATTATAGCTATAGTCCTTTATCTTGCTAAAAAAAAAAATCAAATCGGCAGACATAGAAATATGTTAGGTTTTCCTATAAGGAACAGTGTGTGTTTTTATCAGATAAATCCAGCACCTCCAATCAAATGAAACGAAAGAGCACAAAGTGTTAACAGATCACTTCATCTCAACCTGCTAAGCAAAAGGCAGAGGTTACTGAATGTTACTGTCTAACAGTATCTGCTTGGCTCCTTCTGCAGAACTGAGACTTGGTTAGATCCTGCCTTAGATATTGCATAGGCATAATACACTCAACCACTTGGAAAACTAACATGGATTTTTCCTGGCCCACAGATTCCGCTTGTCTGCGGTCGGCCTGCTTGTCTTTGCTGTCAAGTGTCTGAGTCATGGTGTCTAAACTATTTGTAAAAGTATACTTTTTTTTTTTTTTTGCTGCGTTAAGGCTACATTGGTAGGGTCAAGGTTGTAAAGGTTTATAATCTCCAAGCGGAAAAAAACCTATAGTAGTAGGTGTATTTAAATTTTAGGCTTTTAGAAGGCATGCTTTCTAGATAGATAGATAGATAGATAGATCCAAACAAAGAAGTCCAGACTCCAATTGCAAGTAAAAAAGTCCTTTATGTGCAAAAAATTGCTGCAACGTTTCGAAGCTCCCGCTTCTTTGTCAAGCATCACATAACATCATGTCATCATTTCCTTTTTAAAGGTAACTAATTAACACACTCAACAGGTGAATTCAAGTCTCACAAGATTTAACCCTCGCTGTACTAACTACAATTAGCTAGTACAGGCAATAGTACATATTCAGCACTATAGACATCTTAACATTTTATATCATATAACATTATTGAGTCAATCATGATAGGGTCAGAAAAGAGTAACAGTATCTCCCTGTGTGCTAACATACAAAGTCCCTTTGCCCACCCCATATTCACAAAATTCATATTTACATAAATGCATACAAGTCGTATTTCCTATTGAGACCTCTAGGATGCAGTGTCTGTAATGCATGTATCCAAAATTTCTCCCTTCTTTGGAGTAACAAGAGTCTGTTGCCCCCCCCCCCGACGTGGGGGGGCAACAGACTCTATCACCAAAAATCTCAGGCTCGCTGCAGTATGTCGTGCACATTGGAAGTGAAGTGGAACTGGTAATTTCACCATCTCTTTGCGTATAGTAGATTTATGTTGGCTGATCCTATCGCGGATCGGTTGTATGGTCTCACCAATATAAGCCAGCCCACATGGACACTTCAACATATACACGACATACTCCGAATCACAAGTGAAGTGACCCTGTATGTCAAACTTCCTTCCTGTATAAGGATGCGAAAAGGCATTGGTGCGTATCACACTAGAACACTGAATGCATCTACCACACGGGTACATGCCATTCCTAAGTGGAGCCAAGAGTCTCTGTGGACTCACTTTCGCTGTGCCCAAATCTGATTTAACAAGCTTGTCTCTCAGACTGCGTGGTCGTTTATACGACATAAGTGGAGGTTCCAAGAACTCAGAAATATCCGGATATGCCCTCCTTAACAACGGCTAGTGTCTATGTATTATACGATGTACCTTACGCACATAAGGATGGTAAGTGTGCACAAACGGAATACGCTTCCCTTCTCGCTTCACTTGTGTTTTCCCCTGAATAATTGCTCCGCGGTCCAACGTTTGGACCCGTGTCACCTCCTGACTCAACATCTCACTGGGGTACCCTCTCTCAACAAATTTAGAGGTCATATCTTCCAGTCTGGTGGTCAACTTCTCTTCCTCAGTTACTATCCTCCTGACTCGTAAAAATTGTGACCTGGGGAGAGAGGAGATATTAGCTCTTGGATGTGCACTTTAGTACCTCAACAGATTATTGCGGTCGGTGGATTTCACAAATAGATCAGTAAACAGATGTCCTCCTTTCCTGTATACCCTAGTGTCTAAAAACGTTATAGACTCCTCACTGTACTCCAATGTAAATTTAATAGATGGAACACAGTCATCCAAGTATGCCTTGAATGTCTGCAGGGATCCAACATCGCCCCTCCAAACCACCATTAAATCGTCAATATAGCGCCACCATTTGACGCAATGCTCCTTGAAGAGATCCTGTACGTACACATGCTCGCTCTCAAATTGATTCATAAATATATTGGCGTAGGTGGGGGCGACGTTAGATCCCATAGCCGTCCCTTGTAACTGCAAAAAGAAGGTGTCCTGAAAAAGAAAATAATTCCTCTGTAAAACCAACGTCAGTAGTTCCATAAAAAAGTCAACCTGTTGTTTCTCATACTCAGATCCCTCCAGCACCTTATACACTGCTCTCAACCCCAAATCGTGGGGTATCGATGTGTACAAACTGCTCACATCAAACGCTGCCAATAGAATCCGATCCTCACCTTATTCCAATGTCTGGATGGCACGCAAAAAATGGGAGGTATCTCTGATATAGGACATACCCATTGGTACAAACGGGGCAAGAACTTTATCAAGGAATGTGGCTATAGGGGCAAGAGAATGTGGCTATATTGGTGAGACCATACAACCGATCCGCGATAGGATCAGCCAACATAAATCTACTATACGCAAAGAGATGGTGAAATTACCAGTTCCACTTCACTTCCAATGTGCACGACATACTGCAGCGAGCCTGAGATTTTTGGTGATAGAGTCTGTTGCCCCCCCACGTCGGGGGGGGGGGGCAACAGACTCTTGTTACTCCAAAGAAGGGAGAAATTTTGGATACATGCATTACAGACACTGCATCCTAGAGGTCTCAATAGGGAATACGACTTGTATGCATTTATGTAAATATGAATTTTGTGAATATGGGGTGGGCAAAGGGACTTTGTATGTTAGCACACAGGGAGATACTGTTACTCTTTTCTGACCCTATCATGATTGACTCAATAATGTTATATGATATAAAATGTTAAGATGTCTATAGTGCTGAATATGTACTATTGCCTGTACTAGCTAATTGTAGTTAGTACAGCGAGGGTTAAATCTTGTGAGACTTGAATTCACCTGTTGAGTGTGTTAATTAGTTACCTTTAAAAAGGAAATGATGACATGATGTTATGTGATGCTTGACAAAGAAGCGGGAGCTTCGAAACGTTGCAGCAATTTTTTGCACATAAAGGACTTTTTTACTTGCAATTGGAGTCTGGACTTCTTTGTTTGGATATATGTTTTGTCCATTATTTGGACTAAGTCGCGGAATGGGATACCGCTCCACATCAGTTTGTACGGATATATATATATATATATATATATATATATATATATATATATATATATATATATATATATATATATATATATATATATATATACACACACATACATATATATATATACACACACATACATATATATATACACACACATACATATATATATATATACACATACATATATATATATATATATATATATATATATATATATATATATATATATATATATATATATATATATATATACATACATATATATACGTACAAACTGATGTATATAATATTGTATATAATATTGTCAAGGCACTTGCCAACAAGGTATATTAGTACATGAAACGTTTGGTTAAAGAGATCAACTTAAATCCAACAGCTGACATATATGCCCAGAAGCTCAAGCAGCATGGTTGGCAACCAACAGCCTGAACAAATCTTGGCATTTATGTCCTGCTTAAGCCAAGACAGGACCTGCAAGTTTAAGTAGAAAAGCCTTAGACTTCTATAAGGCTGGGCATAGTCACTCCTTTCGTCGCATAGAAATGCTTATGGCAGCTTAGCAATTTTGAATGGATGCCTTTTTTACACTGCTACATTTGCATTAGGTGCAGTGTTTGCCATAGATTTTGCAGTGACAGACATTGCATATACGCTGCAACTGTTCTTCGCATGATGAGTCACAGGCAAAACATCTAGTCTTATGCTAAGAACACTTACACTAAAAAATGAGTTTTAAAGTAATGAAAATAAAATGTAGTGTTGCCCTGCACTGGTAAAACTGATTTATTTGCTTCAGAAACACTACTATAGTTCATATAAACAAACTGCTGTGTAGCAATGGTGGAAATTGTAAAAGGCTATATGGCACAGGATAAATGGTGGATAACAGATAACACCGTTATGCTCTACAGAGCTTATCTACTGTGTAACCTGAACCTTTTCTCCTTTGAATGGCTGCCCCCATTGCTACACAGCAGCTTATTTATATAAACAATAGTAGTGTTTCTGAAGCGAACACTGGTTTTACCAGTGCAGGGTAATACCGCATTATATTTTAATTACTTTGTTTTTTGATGTTGCTGTTACTTTAAACTGAATCTACTATTGAGTAGCGTGGTTCTGCTTGCCTTTTAAGTGATAATCATAGTTTGTCAAATTATACAAAACTATTTATGGCACATTATGTTTATAGGGTAATAAAAGTTCTTCTGGGATCTTGTATAACAGTCAGATGTATCTTTCTAATAGTGTCATTCTTTGGGATTCAAATCTACTTTAACATGTTTTTTTAAGTTAAAAGATCCTTCACAGATGTGATTTTTTTTTTCCCACATTCCTCTAGGTGGAGATCTGTCGAAGAGTCACCTTGGAAGAACTCCCACCTGTGCTAGTGTTGCACCTCAAACGGTTTGTGTTTGAGAAAACCGGAGGATGTCAGAAACTTATCAAGAACATAGAGTACCCAGTGGATCTGGAAATTAGTAAAGGTAGGTTGTTGATGAGCTCATTTCACTATATAATCAACCAGTTCTATGCATATTACATTCAAAGGCAACAATAGAAAAGAAACAGAACAGATGCAGGTGCACAGAACTTTCCTTTCTGTGTATACTTCCGTGAGTTTCGGTTGCTTTTTTCTGCTCAGACATTTCCCCATAGAGCAAAATATTTACATTGAAGCCCACTTTGCATTATTTTAGTCTATTTAATATGCCATTATAACTCAGTCATTCTAGTGTTCAGAGTGCCCAGAACAGGGAGGCTAAATGGGATTGGTGCAAATACTCGCTTCAACGCTCATTTTGTTTCAGCTCTTTAAAAAAAAAAAAAAACGCTTTATCTTTTAAACACTAGGGGGCAGATTTACAAAATTCGAGTGAAGAATTCGAATGTAAAAAAATTCGAATTTCGAAGTATTTTTTGGGTACTTCGACCATCGAATTGGTTAAATTCGATCGAATTCGAACGATTCGAAGTAAAAATCGTTCGACCATTCGATAATCGAAGTACTGTCTCTTTAAAAAATACTTCGACCGCCTACTTCGGTAGATAAAACCTACCGAAGTCAATGTTAGCCTATGGGGAAGGTCCCCATAGGCTTGCCTGTGATTTTTTGATCGAAGGATTTTCCTTCGATCGTTGGATTAAAATCCTTCGAATCGTTCGATTCGAAGGATTTAATCGTTCGATCGAACGAAAAATCCTTCGATCGATCGATCGCAGGATTTGCGCAAAATCGTTCGACTTCGATATTCGAAGTCGAACGATTTTAGTTCCCAGTCGAATATCGAGGGTTAATTAACCCTCGATATTCGACTATTGATGAATCGGCCCCCAAGTGATGCTGTGCTACTAAAGTATATATATATGATGGTTCTGGTTCGTTATACATATACTTCTACATAATGAATAGGCATTGCAATGATGTTAAAGGAAAACTAAATCTCCCCAAACAATGTAGGTCTCTATAAAAAGATATTGCATAAAACGGCTCATATGTAAATCCCTGTTTCTTGTAAATAAGCCATTTTCAATATAATATACTTTTCAAGTAGTATATGCCATTTTAAAAAATACGGGCCGCCCCCTGGGATCGGACGATTCACAGTGCACACCAACAAACCATACTTGTTAGGTCACATGAGCCAATTAAGAGATGTATAAGGACAATATTTACTTAAATATATAGACCAGTTTGGTAAGATTCTTTAATATGCCACTTAATATGATGTAAACTATCTGTTGCTTAAGTGTTCATTTTGGGGGTATAGTTTTCCTTTAAGTGAAAATATGCTCCGAGTTCTTGTTTTTTTTTTTTTAAAGATTTTTCTTAAACCATTTATTGAATTAACATTATAATGGTACAAGCATACGGGTATATATTGTATTGTGTTAGCATGCATTATGTCAGTTAAGGCATAACATTTAAAAAGGTAATTTAAACATTAAAATTGAAGTTGAAAAAGAACCTGAAATAAACAATAAGTAAAGGATGGGACACCTGCAGGTTGTTAACTTTGTAACTTTGCACTTGACGACTTGTAACTTTTGCTGTGACGACTTGCTATAGCCAAAATGCATTTTCTTTTGTGCCTTGGTTTTGTGGAAAGACACATTGGTGGTTTTGGTAAACATCTTAGTATTTCAAATAGGAGGCGATTTTTTTTTTTCCTTCTCTATTTTTGAATAGTTTGGAAATGTTTTTCTGAAAGGCTATTCTCTGGGACTGATTGTTTTGCATTACTTTGAACCATGTTGCTTTGCGCTGCCTTCTGCCATGTAGCTACAATGAAGGTATCATTTAAAGATGTTACTCAAACAGACTGGGACATTTTGGGATCACATAACAAAACGCTATGCCTTTTAGTATGTCTGGGTCTTTCCACATCTAATCTCTCTAGGACAGTTTCTTACTGTGGGGCAGTCTGCCAAGAATGTCTAATTTACAAGGACTTAAAAGACCTGCAATACCAAAAAGTAAAATGGGGTTTGTACGCATTTAATTATAATGTACTAGTACAAATTGTGGCATTGCTTCAGAAGCTCATATATATTTATTATAAGTAAGCCCCTATGTAGCCATGGTTGCTGCCATTGTTTCAAATGGGAGTTTGGGGGCCCTCATTTTAAAAAGCAAATAGACAAGCTTTGTAGAGTACAGTAATTTAGTGCAAAACAGGGAGTGTTTTTACCTGCGCTCCCGTTTCATGCGTTCAGGCGTAGGCACACTGAATTCTTTTCAATGTGGCTGTACTCACACAGACGCATGTAATATTCGAACTCGGGTTGGGACACAGCATGTTGCATTTTTCCTGCGTTCGATGCTTACATGCGTCTGTGTGAGTACAGCTCCATTGAAAAGAATTTAGTGTGGCTACTCCTTCGGCTCAACGCATGAAACCAGAACGCAGGGGAGCGCAGGTAAAAACGCTAGTCTGTAAGAAACCTTAAGCAGACTCAAATGCTAATTACTGACCTTACAGAACTATAGAATAGCCCTATTAAATAGATCTGCCAAGAAGCAAAACTTGTATGTGCTGGATTACCAGATACAAATTGAAAATGTGAGAAACATTGTGTTTATGTCCTTAAAGGGATACTGTCATGGGGAAAAAAAACATTTTCAAAATCAATCAGTTAATAGTGCTGCTCCAGCAGAATTCTGCACTGAAATTCGTTTCTCAAAAGAGCAAACAGATTTTTTTATATTTAATTTTGAAATCTGACATGGGGCTAGACATATTGTCAATTTCCCAGCTACCCCAAGTCATGTGACTTGTACTCTGATAAACTTCAATCACTCTTTACTGCTGTACTGCAAGTTGGAGTGATATCACCCCCTCCCTTTTCCCCGCCATCAGCCAAACAAAAGAACAATGGGAAGGTAACCAGATAGCAGCTCCCTAACACAAGATAACAGCTGCCTGGTAGATCTAAGAACAACACTCAATAGTAAAAACCCATGTCTCACTGAGACACATTCAGTTACATTGAGAAGGAAAAACAGCAGCCTGCCAGAAAGCAATTCTCTCCTAAAGTGCAGGCACAAGTCACATGACCAGGGGCAGCTGGGAAATTGACAAAATGTCTAGATTTCAAAATTGAATATAAAAAAGTGTTTGCTCTTTTGAGAAATGGATTTCAGTGCAGAATTCTGCTGGAGCAGCACTATTAACTGATTAATTTTGAAAAAAAAAAACATGTTTTCCGATGACAGGATCCCTTTAAGGAAATTAAATTATTTCTTACATGCTACCATTTTGTTCAAATAAGCAGCCATGATGCTTCTTTGATTAGCTGCAGTGTCCCATGACAGTATCCCTTTCAACATTTTTTCACCCAACTATGTGACTGGCATTAACATTTGTTTGCGAGCAGTGGATCTACTTTAAATAAATGTTAAAATTCTATGAAAGAAACAGCAGGACCAAAATAATTTTTCTAATGCTTTCCAGTTAGTTCTGTCGGCTTAAATCTAAAAAACATTTCACAATTGATGGGTTAGGGGTAATTAGAATACTGAATAATTTAATATGGTCTAAAGCTCATCACTTTTTCTTATAGATCTGCTTTCTCCAGGAGTTAAGAGCAAGATATTCAAAGGCCAAAGAACCTACAGGCTCTTTGCAGGTGAATATAACTTCCTTTTTGGTTGAAAAACTGAATATTAATGAACATCATTTTTAAATCATTCAGCCCTTATGATTATGGCATGTTCAAGCCATGCAGAGGTTAGTGGTATTTTAACAGTCCTGTTTTTTTTTTCCTCTTGTTTAAAATTGCACAAATGAAGTGAGAATTGTGTGAAAATGCCAACAGAGGGGACTTGCATTTCTCTTGTAAAAACTGAATATTGTAAAGGGGTTGTTCACCTTCCAAGCACCTTTTTCAGTTCAATTGTTTTCAGATTGTTCCCCAAAAATAGATTTTTTTTTTTAAATCACTTTCCATTTATATTTATCGTTTTTTCAAAATCTAAGTTTAATGTCCCTGTCTCTGGTGTTTGAGTCTGGCAGCTCAGTAATTCAGGTGCAGACTCTAAATTTTTACAATTTTGCAACATTTAGTTGATACATCTCTCAGCTGTATCTGTGGGAATATTAGCAACTATTGTATCAAAACAGCGGCCTGTAATGAAACCCAGAGATTCTGCTCAGCAGGGACAAAGATAAGAAATGTATCAACTAAATGTATCCATTTAGAACAGTTTACAGGGTCGACGACCCACCCCCCCGGAGCTGCTGTAGAAGGTGAAAAATTACACTTTGCAATTCAATATTAGAAAAGCAGTCACACATAGAAAATCAAAAGTAATTGGAAAAAGTCTTTATTTTTGGTGAACTGTCTGAAACTAACTGAACTGAAAAAAGTGACTGTGAATAACCCCTTTAAGAAAATCTTCTACTTACCAGTATGGCTCTTCTTGTCCTTAAGGAAATTAAATTAAGGAAATTAAATTATTTCTTACGTGCTACCATTCTGTTCAAATAAGCAGCCTTCTTTGATTAGCTGCAGTGTTCCTTGTTAAACAGTAAGTGTAACACCTTCCCCACCACATTTTCTTAGCTTTGTTGTTATTATTATAAAGAAGGTAGAGATCATTGACTGAGCCTCTACAGCAGCGGCTGTAATGCCTTATAATTGAGATCAGGGTGAGAGAAAATAGTAATTGGGTGGAGAGGAGAAATCATGGAGATGCAGGGTCAGTAGTTTTGTGACAGGTGGCACTTTTTGATAAGACATAGTCTTCACCTCAAGTCACATCACTCGCCAATAGGATATAATCATATAGTATTTGCACATGACCTAAATGGAGCCAATATCTTGCCTTTGATTTAGTAACTACAGATTACAGTCTCTACTTTCTACTGGAGATTACAGGCTGTAGTCTTTATTGCTGTGTCGTCTAACATTGCTGTGCAAATGAACCTTTTAATAAATAAATCCATTTTAATTCTTTTTGCAGTTGTTTATCACCACGGAAACAGTGCAACTGGCGGCCATTACACTACAGATGTCTTCCAGATTGGTCTTAATGGCTGGTTACGTATAGATGACCAGACTGTCAAAGTGATAAACCAGTACCAGGTGGTGAAACAGACTGTGGAGCGTACAGCCTACCTCCTGTATTACCGCCGCGTAGATCTGCTGTGAAGCGCTCTCCATGCTGTGTGTGTGTGCGCTCATCTGCGCAATTACCTGCTTCATAGAACAAAACTCACATTTTCACTTCCCCTTTTTATCCTGTGCTCTTTTTCATGTGTACCATTTGCCCTCTTTGTTTTTCCTCCCACTTCTTTACCTTAAAGTTTAGAATAGGTGGGTAACTTTAGACCAAAATTGCTTTGCTAGCCCATTGGATAGCAGACTGGCCTGTGCAGCTAACCCTGCTGCTTTGCCTTCTGTCGTGAGGTTAAGCAAAGCTTAAATCATTTATATGAATAACTAATTCAGTCTAAGGAAGTATTTGTTACTGCTAATAAGATAATCCCTCATTTTTAGGGATAACTGCATAGCATTGCTCTGCTTTGTGCTGTAATGGCAGTAGAAGGGCCATATGGAATGAAATGCAGAGGCTGGGCTAATGTTCAAGAAAATCTGAAGTAGGTCTATTATATAAAAATATTTTACATAAAAAATGCTTTTTAGCTTTTGACTGCCTCATAGTTTCCAAAATAACTCATTTGGGCAATCAGTATGGGAATGTGATGTCAAACACAATCCCCCTCCCCTTTCTTTGATTCCTTTATTTTTGGTCTAGGCTGTCTTCACATCATCTGGCTTAGACAAAGATCTATTGCACCAGCATCTACTGTAAATTTTGGTGAAAAAAAAATTCACTTTGCTTCAGATTTCACTTCTTTCCTACTAGCCATTCTCTTTGCAGCCCCCTGCACCCCCAGCTTTTCAGATCATTGATTAAAAAAAAAAAAAATAAAGACAATAAAGCCTGCAACTTTCTGAAGGGTTTCTTGCTTAACAAAAATAATAAAGGCTTATTCAATGTTGCTGGAAGCCTCATAGGAATAATTACAATAACGCTGTTGTTTAATTGTGAATTGTTTTAACCTCTGCTGCTGGATTAAGACTCTGAACACATTAGCATATCGCGCCTATTGCAGAAGGCTTTAAAAAAACAAATGAAATGATTTTGAAATGTTAGGAATTATAGATGGGTGATTTGTAACTTTACTGCTTTTAAATTCAAATTGCCGTTATCCTTCGGTGTACGCCAGATCCAGAAAACAAAATGACAGTGCTGTGGGCTAAACAATGGAGATTGATAATACTATAGGTCTGCTTTGTTTAAGTTTGCCGTCTTGCACTCCTCTAATGTTGCAATCCTAATTGTACACAGTTTAGTGATATTTAGGAGTATAAAGTTGTCGCCCATCAATAAAAATCACAGTTGGTTAAAAATGATTCTTTATTCTTAAGTCTAGTGTGTTCTATCCAGTCTGTAATGTATTTATCAGCATTTTGTTTTGCCGAAGTAGATTCATAGTGTTCTGAGCAGTGACCCCTTGCATTAAGCATAACCAAACGATGTACAATATCTGACGATATCTGACAGCAGCACAGAGCATGTGCAGTGAATCAGCAGAAAAGAAGATGGGGAGCTACTGGGGCATCTTTGGAGACACAGATCTTCCCTACTAAAGGGTCATGGTTGCCTTAGGCTGGTAGAGAAGCCCAAAAAATAATGGACAACAGTTCTAGGCTACTTCTTTTGTCAAGCTTTAGTTCTCCTTTGAAGCATTTGTGATTATTTTAGCTGATCAACCTATCATTTTCTGAGCTTAGGGACCCACTCACAATAAACAGTACGCATAGAATATAAATGTCACAATATAGGGCTGGTTAGTAATTAATACAGATAATTACTTCATGGCAGCACAGAAACCAGTGCAACTAGCATCAGAAGTTAATAATCAGCCTTGTAGCATCAGTTTATATTACAGACAAACTATTTTCTGCTTGATAATTTGCTACAACCCCTAAGCTTAGCTTCTCAACAGCTGCTCAGAGCCCACTGAGCATGTGAGTGTCACAGACCCTTTCCAAGATGGTGAAGTCCTGGATCATTACTGCTATGGAGAAACTGAAACTTTAGGCTGGTATAATAAGTTCATTATATAAAATACGTCATTTTTAACCATATTAATTTTTAGGGTTTAGTTCTCCTTTAAAATTGCAACCTAAGCCCAAAAGACGGAATAAAACGGAAATCTACCATTCAAATGGATAGAAGAATAGCCAAATGGCAAAGATTGAGCCAACAATTTGCTCCAGGAAGATCAAGGAAGTTTAAAGTTACCTGTGAGTACTGTTACAATTAGAAGACATCTACTGTATGTGAAGTCAAGCTATCGGCAAGAAATTCAGTGTTTGGGGGTCGTCTGACAAACTGTCTGTGGCCTCTAGACCCAAAAAGAACAATCTTGATTTCATCCGTCCACAAAATATTGCTTCATTTCTCTTTAGGCCAGTTAATGTGTTCTTTGGCACATTGTAACCTCTTCAGCACGTCTTTTTTTCAACAATGGGACTTTGCTGGGGGGCTTCTTGCAGATAACTTGGCTTCACATAGACGTCTTCTAATTGTAACAGTACTCACAGGTAACTTTACATCTTCTTTGATCTTTCTGGAGCTGATTATTGAGTCTGCCATTTTGGCTATTCTTTTATATATTCGTTAGGTAGTTTTCCACTTCTTTCAGGTTTTGGTTGCGATTTTAAAGCATTTGAGATCATTTTAGCTGGGCAGCCTATTTTCTGCACCTCTTTATACTGTATGTTTTCCCCTCCAATCAACTTTTTAATTAAAGTATGCTGTTCTTCTCAACATTCTGACCCATTTTACTCAAAATTTCAGAGAGAAATGCACTATAATCAGCATGCACAACATTTGCTGCGTTCCTTCCTAAAATAATGGTCATAATTGACACCTGCTTTTTCACAGAATGAATCTGATTGATTTTCTATTAGTTTACTAGTAGGTGTAGTAGTGTATTTGTCATGTTGAAATATGTCAGACTGCTATTATTGTGAACACAACTGTAATTGTATAAGTACAGCTATCCTCAATTCTACCGTTGGTGGCCCATTCGCTGCCTTCTCTATATGTGGTCTGTGACCTCCACTTAAACCAGACTCACCCTTTGGTATCTATATTGCTGAAGGATGATCTGCTTGTATTCCCTTACTGATAAATAATTTTGTGGAAGAATCAACAGAGGGAATACCACCCACTTGTCCTTTCTTATATGTGTGTGCCTTTTCACTGAACCTGTGCTGCTTCTACAGGGGTCGGAGAGAAGGATTTATTAGTGAGTAATAACCAAACTTCCAATGCATTTCAAATGTATGTGCTTGCAGAAAGCAAGTATTCTTGATAAACTACATAACCACCAGTAATCTTGACTGTTCAAGTGACCGACTCTGGGAAACGTAAGACATCTTCCCAGCTTGACTCATTTTGTGACATTAGGGATTCCATTGTAGAGTGCTATTTAAGATATGTGTGCTTGATTTATCTGGAAATATTTCTTTTATGAAGTACTCCGTTCCCTGGGGAGAGCCAGTCTTTTGTAGATGAAAGGTTCGGTTTATCAAAAGCAGGGATATAGACAGTTGATAGCAGGTTCTCAAAGGTTTTGATGGAGCCTAATTTGGATACACTTCAGTGTACTGTAATTTTGGCATCACTTTATTTAATTACTTTAAGAGGTGTTGGTAAGATTTTGATATCATAGTAAAGTATGTAGGCCATTGTTCTAAAGGTTGCTCAGAATATAGTATGTATGTATGCTTTACACCATACAATAGATAATTATTTCACATCATTAACATGTTTATAATTAATCAATTGACTTAAATATTTAGGTTTCAAGAATAAATTGTATTAGTCATCCATTTCCAACTTTTTACCAAGGTATAGAGTAATAGTTGTGTTTAGTTACTATCAAGGGGAGGATCCCCTATCACTAGAACTCTCATTGAATGCCTTTTTAAGACATATATAAATGCCTCCCCAGTATTACTTAAGAAATGCAAATTGCCCAAATAACTGTGAGCAGCATGTTGAAATAAATGTATTTCCCAATCTCTTGTAATATTACAAACAGACACGACGAGATCTTGTTCTGTGAAACATTTGTTTGCATCTGAGCACACCGAAAAACTAAGGATTTTGAACTAAATCAGGTCCAGATGGGCAAAATACTGCAGCCTAAATATATGGGTATCTATGTTTGCTGACATCTGTTATCATGAAATATTTTCTCTCTCTTCCTGTCAGGTACTTAAAACTTATCATTATTATTCCCTCCCCCTTTGTCTTGAGTTTCAATGCTTCTTCACGCTCCAGGTCTGACTGTACAAAGACTAAAGGGTGTGTAATGTTTAGTCCAACTGGGGATTATTTAACTCATGCTAAGTGTCTGACAGTGACTTCAGCATAAGTTATTGGTAACAGTATGTCCAAAACACTCCTATTCAATTTGCAGTTAAACCAAAGATGTTGTGTAAACAAACCCTACTAAACCATAGCCTTCATCAGATATGAGGGCTTTTCCCCTTGTCCCCCAACAATGCACTCCCATATTTCTCTGTGCTGATGAAACTAGAATCTTCCTACTTATGCTCTGGAGCTGTCCCATGTGAAGATGTGGAGTCTTCTTGGGTTAATGGCAAAAAACTAATGCCTATAGTTCCTCCATGTGTCTACTCTGGTTCTCAATAGATAGAAGAACTAGACTTCTTCAAAAATTAGAGATGTATTGCAAGCCAAAAGAGAGCCAAACATAAATCTGTCAGGCCTAGAATAAACATTCCAGAAGTGCTCTTTTCCACCTGATATTTCAAGTTCTTAGCATGTCTGAAGTTATCGGATCATTTATTAAAAACCAGACATGCACAATGTATGATTAAACAGAAATGAATTTGGAAGGATTTAGCATAACTGATGATAAGCCAGTCCTGTCTGCTGCGTGCAACTGTCTTCTAGTTAGGAAATATGCCTTTTATCCGTTTGGTTTTAGGAGGGGGCTGGTAACCTTCGACATGATATTTATTCCAAAGAAACAAGTTTACGCATGTTGCGCCGTATGACAGGAGATTGGAAACAGCTTCAAGGTTGACCTTGTACCCATTTACTGTATGTCCTGTAAACTGAATATATTTGCTCATCGCTACTGGCTGAAGGAAAGCAGGAAATTGCCCTACCGTCTAGCAGCCATTGAGTGCTGCTGGTGATGATAGAGAAAAAATATGTTCATAAAGCTGTTGGGAGCACTCAATATAAATTGAATTACAGATTAAGGAGCTCCCAAAAGCTTTATAAACATATTTTTCTCCATTGGCTCCTACAGCTGTCAGCTGGAAAAAGGGTCCGGACAAGTGGTGCCTCACCTGCCCATCAGAGGACTCTACTTGCAAGAGCTTACAATCTGATGCTTTCAGTGCACTTGTAAGAAGTGGGAACGCTGTGACTTCTATGCATGCCTTGGTAAGGGTGGGGGTCGTGTTGGGGTAGGCACTTCCCTTAGGCTCTCTGAACTTTAGGCTTGTCTTTGGCTTATTTATATAAACTATAGTAGTGTGTCGGAAGCAAAAACACAAGTGATCCAGTGCAACGTTATTGTATATTATATTACAATTGCATATAAAACACTTTAACATTTTGGTGTTACTGTTAATCTTTTAGGAACAAAAAATAGTTTGGCCTATTGTACAGCTTTAAAATTCTCACAAAACAAAAACCAGTGATTTCAAATGTTTTTCTGTTGTCTTTATGAAAGGTTAATAGCGTTTATCACTCTATTCGATTTGTAATCACTCTTTGTTTTTGGACAAGTTGTCTACTTTCAGCTACCTTGAGCAGAACAAATCTGTCTGTGTGTGATTAGGAGCAATTACTGAGAATTGAAGTTCTGTCTTCCTCTCTTTTTTTTTGAGGTAGGGAATATACCCCTGGCTAGATCCCTTAAAGTGGACCTGTCACCCAGACACAAAAATCTGTATAATAAAAGTCCTTTTCAAATTAAAATTGAAATCCAACTTCTATTTTTTATTAAAGCATCCATAGCTATTGTAAGCTCATTTAAAAATCTCAGCTGTCAATCAAATATATTGTCTGTCCCTCCTCTATGCCCTGGGCCAGACAATTACTTTCACTTTCCATTCAGCACTTCCTAGATGTCACTGCTCTCCCCACATTTCCCAGTTCTCTTCACTGTTTAATTGTGTAACCAGGGCATGGGAATGGACATCAGGTCCCCCATTCTGGTGCACAAACAAGATTCTGAGATGATGCAAGGCTTGTCTTAATAACAGTATCTACAAAATGGCTCCTGCCTGCTTGCTATAATTATGAATTCCCAGATTCAAGGAAACAAGATACAAATAATTTATATTGTGCAATTAAAGTTCATTTTGCTGGACTAATGTGATAAAATAGGATATAAATAATTTTTTGGGGTGACTGGTCCCCTTTAATAGCAGCTTGTATTGCTCATTCCATATGCACTGCACTTTAAACACCCAAACCTTATGGGGAAAAAAGATGATTATCATTATATCTTATTATCATATATCTTTATCATGAGAATACAAATTAATACATGAATTCATAAGGATTGTAATTCATTATGCCCTTATTCCATGTGCATCATCATCCACATAATAAATTTAGCCAAAAACATAAGTCATCAACTGGCTAAATTCATAGTTCACTTTGACATTGACAACATTACATATTGCCACTAACTAACACTAGTCCATATATATATGGGGTTGCCCCTGGACCAGGTGCAATATGGGCTCTCCCTGGCTCCCCTTCCTCTGGACAAGCACCCTTTACCCTCCCCGGTGCGTGTATGTGCATCAGTCCTCCAAGCTGCAGTTTCATCTCTGTCAGGCATCGGGGTGTAAGGGCCTGGGTAAAGTTGCACGCCCTGATAGTTATGCCACTGATTGGCCAAACTATTTTGCTGGTTTCTATTATGGTCTTTCATCTATGCTGTCATAACAGTCCAACTGAAGGTCCTGCAAATTATTTTTATGGCTCCCCGAATGCTCAAGGGCTCCACTCATCTTTTTTGCATGATATCTTCAATTTATCATAATCTTTCTTACATGTACTATAGGAACTAATTAACCCACTGGAAAAGGAAAAGTTGGGCAACACTCATCCAGATAAATTCTTTGTATATAGAATAAACCAAATGTTGCATAATATAATTTGATATTTGTATATACTGATATATTGGAATGTGCATTAAAACTTACTTTCTAACTTTTGTACCAACTATTATATTTCTAACTTTCATTTATCAGGGCTGGAGCATCTGTGCTGCAGCAGTCAGTGACTATTGGAAGATGGCCCTACAACTGCTGGTGGGCCCAGGAGATATAAGGGGCTGGGCGGAGCTCTACTTATATTAAACAACTTCAGTATGTATTTATAGAAAATGTACCTGTATTGCTAGTTAGGGGATGGCACAGCCTTGTACATGGATCAAGCATAGAGAAAGAATAAATAAAAGTTTCTGGACAGGCTTGCATTTGTGGGAAGGTTGACATGTCGCCCAGCTACATCCTAATTTATTCTGAAGCAGGAGATTTGATATCTCTTTAAAACGCCTATGTGTTCAATCCCCAGTGCTCCAATCCCAATGACTGGAAACCTGCTCTTGTGCAAATGGGAGGGGGGGGAGCAAGGACGCAGGAAGGAATGTGGTCAAAGCAGTCACATACTTATCTCAAAGATTTGATGTTTTTTCTGTAAAGGTGGTAGTACAAAATGTACAGGCAAATATTTTTGCAACCAGCATATTTTTTTTTTCTTCAACATAAACATTAAAACAAAAACTAAGTTTCGCTGCTTTGAAATTCAATGATCAGTATAGGACTTGTAGTTCAGTAAAATTAGAGCTTTTGTTGGGACTGTATGTTTTTGAAGATAATTGCAGTTGTATATGTACAAGCATATGCCCCACTACAGCAAGCTATTATAGGTAAAGAACATCATGTATATCATATTTGTAACAAACTGGATTATTTCACATTCCAGAGTTTTTGCACCCTGGAGTTTCTCTTTGTTGGCAGTGTAGATTTGATTTTTTTTTCCGGTTATATATTCATTTATTTCAAACTCCTTTACTATAATTAGAACCTTGATTTGATTTTCATTTACACGTGAGTTCCGGAGGACAGAAAAGCACATTAAACTGTTCAAGACCTAGACCTCTCTGGTATTTCAAGTTTGGAGTTTGGTTACCAGGAAAGTATTTCCCATTTATAAATATAGGTTATCTTTAATATTATGCTCCATAAATGGAAAAATATGAAATAATGGTCTAAGGAAAGCAACCATCAGTTCAGCAGGGGGATAAGAGACGTCATAATTTACAACAATTGGTCGGTGGCCAGTTTTATTTACAGCAATATTTCATTCAGAAAAAATGAGTAAGAGCCAACATATTATAATGTGTACTTGGAAAACAGGGTAAAAATGAAACCAAACACTCTGACTTCTATGGGTACTGTTAACCATGTAGTCTTTTAAGAACAGTCTGATCAGATAAAGCAATGGGGCAAGGCACACATGCTCAATCCATATACACAATTACTGTTTGCACCACCTTAAAAACTTAGATATTTATAGCAGATATAAAGAAAATGTACAGCTCATGATCCTTTGCATTTTACATAATTTTATGTAGAATGTGTTGGTCAAACATATCTTCAAAGAAGACCAAGCACATTAAATTCATCTTTAGACAAATTATATTTGCTTATGGATATCAAACCTCTAATGAGTTAACTTTGCTTTTTGGCCTTACTAGTCAATAACTGATCTTCCTCCATTCAGTTTTATGTTTCTGCGGAAACAAGGCCATGTGGACTGTCAAGTCAGGATCATTGCATCAGGATGTGAACCCGTAATGAATTTAGGATAGAACTTAGAATAGGGCAGGTAAACCATCTTGTATTCCAGCAGTATGTATGATGCTTTTGCCCAAACATTTCCAATAAATATTATTGGCACGACTGTGCCCAGGGTTCCAAACCTCATTCCATACTACAATGCATCTCAACAGCTATTATTCTTTCAGACTCATAGCTGGGTAGACTTACTATATCACCTAGTAAGAGTTTCTGACCTGCACAAATGGAAACATATGCTATTAGACATTCACTTGGATTGTGTTCTTACTTTAAAGGGCGACTATACCACAGCAAAGTAAGATAATGAGATGAAACCTCTAGTTGGCAACCCTGTGCCTTCCCTGCATGGGGAGAACATATCCAGCCACAAAGGTAGTCCTGTAATTTCATACTCACCCAGGATCTTATGGACTAAGACCAACTGTAAATCTTACACCTTAATATCCTTCATAACCCTATGTACTCAAGCTCAACAAAGAAAATGGAACCCTGAAATGGAATTCATTCAGAAAGTTGTAGTGTTGTCAGAATAAAATGTGTGTGATTAAAACAGTTTCAGTGCCTTTCTTTGGACAACTGTTCTCCCTTGCTCAAATCCCATTACATTGCAACTTTCATGGATCTAGGCAGACATACTGTACTATAAGTGCAGACTATGCAACTGTGCAGGGCCCTTGGATAAGATACCTATCTGGCTGTTAGCAAAATAGTAGATGTCCAAGCACTAATGCAGCAGAGGGACACTGTGCTAGGTAAATATGTCCTCCAGTGTCATGGCCGTACACATCTGCAAAAAAATGCATAAAATATTCCACACAGATTATAGATTGGGGATTTATTTTTAGAGATGCAACGAATCCACTATTTTGAATTTGGCCGAACCTCAGAATCCTTTGCAAAAGATTAGACTGAATACTGAATCCGAATTTGCAAATTAGGGGTGGGAAGGGGAAAACATTTCTTCCTTGTTTTGTGACAAAAAGTCATGAGATTTCCCTCCCGCCCCTAATTTGCATCTGCAAATTAGGATTCCGTTCATCTGGGCAGAAGGATTTGGCCGAATCCTACTGAAAAAGGCAGAATCCCGAATCAAATCCTGGATTCGATGCATCTCTACTAGGAATGGGCGAATTTGACCCATTTTTTTTGCCAAAAATTAGCTGCTGGTGAAATGTTGCCGACGCCCATTAAAGTCTATGGGCATCAAAAGTTTTGTCGCGCAGCAAAAATTTTTTGACAATCGTCTTTTTTTTTTTTTGACACACGACTCCATACAAAACTATGGGCGTCATTTTTGCGGCGAAACATGGCTAAAAAATTCGCCCATCCCTAATCCCTACTTATTTTCAGGGCCGGAACTAGGGGTAGGCAGAGTAGGCACCTGCCTAGGGCACAAAGCTGAGGGGGCGCCAGGCACGTACCTCCTCTGGCTCCTACCCCCTAGTCCGGTCCCCTCTCTCCTGTCTGGACTGTTCGCTCACGTCGTTTGGCGCATGCGGACTGGCGTCAGTCCGTGCATGCGCGCCAGCAGTGATTCACGCATGCGCGCCAGCTGTGATTCGCGCATGCGCACCAGCGTCTGTGCGGGCCAGTGTCTATTTGCCCATGCGTGCCCCCCTTTGGCGCACCAGCTGGCCAGGTTGCCTAGGGCGCATGCCCGCCCTGGCCCGGCTCTGCTTATTTTATTTATTAAAATACATTTAAAGGGATTAGTCACCATTGAATAAACATTTATTATGATGTATAGAGCTATATTCAGAGACAATCTGCAATTGGTTTTAATTTTGTATTATTTGTGGTTTATGAGTTATTTAGCTTTTTATTCAGCAGCCCCCCAGTTTGCAGTTTCAGCAATCTGGTTGCTAGGGTCCAAATTAGCCCAGCAACCAGGCATTGATTTGAATAAGTCACTGGAATATAAATAGAAAAGGGACTGGATAATAAGATGAGGATTAAAAAGCGGCCATGACAAAATATTTTAAACTCTATAGAGCGTTCATTTTTTATATGGGGTCAGTGACCCCCCATTTGAAAGCTAGAAAGAGTCAAAAGAAGAAGGCAAATAATTTATAAACTGTAGAAAATAAACAACCTGTAAAAAAGTTGTCTAAAATTGGCCATTGTCTAACATACTAAAAGTTAAATTAAAGGTGAACCACCCAGATATAATCATTAATGTGGTAGAAACTAAAACATTTATATACAATCACAATGTAAAGAATTGCCCTTAAAACCACAGATTTAGCACAACACTTTCATTTTGTAGGTATGATAAACCCAAGAGAAATTTCTGACAGGTTATATCCCAGTGAAAAAGGCATTTGTTCTGAGATGGATTGTTCTTATCACTCCCCATGGTATGATCTGCCCTCCTTACACCAAGAAGCCATACTAACTGCCTCACCCACATAAACCTCAGCAGGTCCAACAGGTCTCATTTTCATCCCCCCTCCCATATAATTGTGCCAGTTGACATGGGAATAGAGAATATTAGAATGCTCTGAGCTAACCCTGCTCACTTACACACTCACACATAATGAAAACATCAAAGTGGTACAAGAAATCTCTGCAGATTTCTATTAACAGTATTAATGAAATTGAATTACATATTATTGCGCAGGCCTTTGTTTAACAATGAAAAGGTGACTTCATGCTTCCAAAATGTGCTTTCAAGCCAGAAATTAAAAAAATGAGAACTTGCTTTGAAGCCACTGGAAGTAACATTAAGGCGGGTAACATAGTAAGGTAGGTTGAAAAAAGACACCTGTTCATCAATTCTATTTAGAAATCCAGAGGAAGGCAAAACAAAACATCTAAAAGGGGGAAAACTTTCTTCCGGACTCCAAGATGAAATCAAACCAGTCCCTGGATCAACTTGTACTATGAGCTATCTCCCATAACCCTGTATTCCTTCACTTGCTAAACACCATCCAACCCCTTCTTAAAGCTATCTAATGTATCAGCCTGTACCACTGATTCAGGGAGAGAATTCCACATCTTCACAGCTCTCACTGTAAAAAACTCCTTTCGAATATATAGCTGGAACCTCCTTTCTTCTAATCTGAATGGGTGCCCACGTGTCAGTTACATAGTTACATGGTTTGTAAGGACCTACTGGTAAATAAAGCATTAGAGAGATTATTATATGATCCCCGTATATATTTATACATAATTATCATATTACCCCTTAAACGCCTCTTCTCCAGCGTGAACATCCCCAATTTGGCCAGTCTTTCCTCATGTTATAGTTCAGTCAGCACTCACCAACGTATGTCTTTAATGTTTGCAGGTGCCCGTGTCTCGTGGTCCACTTTCCACTCTGATAATAGCAATCCAGTGTATGACACAGCACCACGCACGTGGAAATTTAGATGAAAAAAGCCTTTATTGGAACATATGGCTTCTGATCCGGTACAACGTTTCAGGCCTAATCTCTGCCCTTTATTAAGATTTATAAATGGCCGAGATTAGGCTTTTTAATCTAAATTTCCATGTGAGCGGTGCTGTGTCATACACTGGATTGTAGTCTTTCCTCATAGCTAAGATTTTCCATATCTTTTACCAGGTTAGCTGCCCTTTTTGGACTCTCTAATTCAATAATATATTGCTTTGAGACGAGGCCTTATATGTGCCCCTTTTAATACAGCTTGTTTGCCCTTGTGTTAGTAAGGCTAATGCCAGACAGGGGCTGAAATACAGCCTGCACCCGGAACCACTGAGTCAGATTGGATGCAGCCACACAGCTGATTTTGGCATGAGAATCCAAACCCATGCATTTTTTTGCCAAAGTTAGTCACATGTGCCTGCCCAATGGTTCAGGCAGGAGAATGGACTAATGTCTGCATAGGGGCTGGTTTTCAGCCTGTATATATCAAAAGGCAAATTCCAACCCCAGTGTGGCACTAGCCTAAGAAAAATGTTGCTGGTATGTTATTAAAGCCTTTGACTTTAGAAAATCTGATCATAAGTGCTTGCAGTCTAGAGTAAGGCTAAGGACATAGCTTACTGTCTAAAATGAACATCCTCTCTGAATTTACATTGCATTTACAATGCGTTCAGACCCTTATTCAGTTCTCTCTCTTTAAATATTAAATACTAAGAGATTTTTATACTGTATTTATAGAGATATGTTTTCTAAAACAATTATGTATGTATGTATATATATATATATATATATATATATATAGACGAGAAAAAACGCACATCTCAGGACTAAATTTTTTAGTTCATCTTTATTTGGCACATACTAGGAGATTTTTATACTGTATATATAAACATGTTTTCTAAAATAATTAAATTATATATATATCTTTATTTGGCACATGCTATGGCACATACAATAACGATGAACTAAAATTTTTTATAAGTCCTGAGATGTGCCTTTTTTCTCGTCTACATGTTTATGGAAATAATTGAAACCTGCACCCAGGCTTCTCTATTACTGATTTTTTTCTTGAGTGCCGATATTCCAATTTTGCTGTAAGAAAAGAAAAAATAAATAATATATATATATATATATATATATATATATATATATATATAGATAGATAGATATATATATATATATATAAATATAATATTATGTGCTCTACTAGTGACAGGTCCAATGCCGCAACACTATTTCTTATATTGCAGCTTCTTTAAATTCTCCACAATAATACATTTCAATATAGGCTCACTGGCAGAAATGCCTCTTCCAGTATATAGAACTTACTAGTATGTGTAGACAATAAACGAGTGGCTGTGAGTGATAATATTACCTTCCACAACAGAATGTGTGGATTTATACAGTCCTAAAACCTTAAAACCTGCTGTAATCAGATGCTGCCCCCTACTGGTGATTATTCATGATCATTAAATATTTATGTAGAAAGGAAAGACTAACTTCTAAACGTTAATATTTACGTCAACCTATTTTCGAACTTGGTTCCTAAGGGGGGAAAACAATCCCTCCCAACTGAAATGATTGCAATCAAAGCTCTCCCCGCAGCAATATTCTAGCCTGTTTCATTTTAATTAGCCGGCAAGCCCCTACATTTAGTCAAGTCATTAGCAGCAGATTGAGCTGCAGGGGAAGGATGCTGTCAGTTCAACTGAATTATTTACTTTTTGGCTCTGCAGCTCTCATGCTTGGAATTCTGTTATCTGGTTTCTAGGGTTAATTACCCTAGAATTCCTATGGTCAGAGACACACGGGAATCGCCTCTTCTTTGGGCGACTAATCTCCCCAAAAAGCCTTGCTGCCTGCTAGAATCGAAATCGCCGACGCGATGGCACTCGGATAGCTTTGTTTTCTGAAGTAGCCCGAAATTGCCTGTCGCGGAAACTTCGGGCCATTTCGGAAAACTAATTGCTCCAAGTGCCATCCTGCCGGCGATTTAGATTCTAGCCGGCGGGAAGGCTTTTCAGGGAGATTAGTTGCCTGAAGAAGAGGCGATTAGTTGCCAGACGACTAAATCTCCCCCCGAATCTTCCCGTGTGTCTCTTCCCTTAAGCTGTTTCATATCAAAATGGAAAATAAAGAGAAATGAAATACAAATAAGAATAAAAATCAAGCTAAAGTCACACAGTCAATGTGATTTTTGGTTGCAAGATTCAGTGACCCAGACCGTGGAGAGGATACTCAGCTGCAGGCTGGAAAAAAACAGAATAGGAAGGCTCATTGTTCAAAATAAAATTCTAATTTAGAACATTTAATGGAAAAGTTAGGGTAGGGTAATGTAAAGGTGAACTTTCCCTTTAAGACTGTCAGGACAGTAGCTATAAAGTAGTTGTTGTGCAACCAGCTATCCTGTCCCTTTAGTGGTAGGTTAAATGCAGCTACATTTTTGCATTTCCCTGTCTGAGGATAAGATTACACATTCCATATATAAAGCATTCCCTTGTCAGAGTGCTGAGCAGTCGGAGCAGAAAGAAGTCGCAGGGACAAAGTGCACATGTTGGATTGAGCAGGGGAGGTGCTGCTGCTGCTGCTGTGAGTTGCCTGTATTACTTCTCTATATACTGCTGCCCATAGAACAGCACAGGGCACTATCTCTTCATGTTTTTCTAATTAGTACCAGCTCCCTCTGCAGTGAAGTAATATTTCCTAGGAGCTGATGCTTATCTTGCTTGGTGCTTGGAAAAGGAGATACTTGATGACACTCTCTCTTTTTTTTTTCTCTTTTGTCAGTAAAAAGGAACTTTGCCAAGAAAACTGACTTCCAGGATATGATCAAACGTTGTGTCTTCTCCTCTGCTAACAACGTATAAATAGTGGCAAGCCCACAGCCAACCTGATCAGAAGAAGCAGCTGAGATTCTACTCCTGGACAGAGCTCCCTCTGTGAACCCAGTCCATTACCTGTGCCAGTAGAACTGCAGCTTTACCAGGGGCATCTGCCAAGGTAAGAACCAGGGGCAATGGAAGAATCATGTCTCTTTGAATCAAATCTGCTTTGCTCATTCAGATTAAACAAACACAATATATGTATTTAAGTCCCTGGGGCAGCTGCTTAGCTGTATGTGCTGTACGGACTGGAAGATTTAAGATCTCAAGACATTAATCAATGGGTGAAAACAGAGTTCAGCACAGTTCAGCAGAGAGGAAATCCATAGCTTTCTATTCACTTGTCTAGGATTTTAGTGAATCCTCTTTTTTCACTCTGATAATTATATCCGTAAGAGATATAATCCCAGAGAACTGTACAAGTTCCCTCTGGTAAAAACCTATTAGCAGATGGCATGGGCAGTTCATTCTATTTGTAGATATGTTTCTGGCACAAATTCAACTTATTGATTTATTAGTTAATTAGGTTTATGTTTTCATGTGTGCATGAACTACAACCCTCAGCATCCTCTCCCAGTCTAAATGAAAATCCTTTATCCTTAAACTTCTGCCTCCAAGCAATTGAGAAATAATCAAGTGATATGGACACAAAAATATTTCTTTTCAAGGTATTAATCTACATCAAGGGGCAGATTTATCAAGGGTCGCATTTCGAAGTAATGGGAGTTTTTTTTTTTTCAACTCCCATAACTTCGAAATTCCAATAAAAAACGACCAAACGAAATCTACTCAAAAAATCTAAGTCTTTAACTTCGGGGGAATAGGTTGTATTCGAATTGTTCGTATTGAAGTTTTATTGCATTCAAATCAAATTCGAAACAAAGTATTTGCCCTAAAAATCTTCAATTTTTCAATGTCCACCAACTGACTCGAAATAGGTTCTAGGAGGTCCCTCATAGGCTAAAACAGAAATTCAGCAGGTTTTAGATGGCGAATGGTCAAAGTTTTAAAGAGACATAATAAATTTCCATATTCTAATAATCACATTTTTTTCAAATTCGAATCTAATTTTTTCAAATTTGAATCTAATTTTTTTTAAATTCGAATCGAGCTTTTTCAAATTCGAATCAAATGTTTTCCTATTTGATAGTCAAAGTACACAAAAATAGCTCAAAATTCAAATTTTTTTACTTTGAATTTTCACTTCGACCCTTGATAAATCTGCCCCTAAGAGTTACGATGGGTTACCACCCGGCCGGTATTTTACCGGCCTAGCCGGTAAAACACCTGCCAGGGCGAGGGCTGGTATTACAAATTTACCGGCAATGTAGCTGCCAGTAATTTGTAATACCTTTAAGAAAAGGCCTTGCCCTCGGGTGGAAACTTACCTTTTTTTCCATATCTTGCCCTCCCCAATGTGGCCTGCCCCTTTTGCATCGCGGCCCCACCCCTTTTTGCATCGCAGCCCCGACCCTTCAGTTCCCGCCCCCCGCTGGCCGGCAAAAATTTTTTACAAACGTTGTAACCCTACCTATAGGTGATGTTGATCGTTTTTCGCTGATAGTTCTGCTTTTTTAAGAAATTCTTTCTAATCCTAATGGACTACTGCTGCACAAATATGGCAGCCCCCTCTTTTATGGAAAGATTATTATGGAAAAATTTTAAATAGCATTCAAAGGCAATGTTATAATCGATAATAAAAAAAGGGTTATTTTCTGATGTCAGTATCTCTTTAAAGAAGCAGCAATAGCAAACAATTAAAAGGTTTCTGTCCATTTAAGGGCAAGGCCAGACATGGCGTTTTTACGTTGCGTTTTTAAAAAAGAAACGCCGGGCGTAAATATGTCACTGAAACCACAAGCGACCGTCAACATGCGTTTTTCATGTGTTTTTCAGCACGTAGGTTTCTTTTCCCAACATGCACTTCTCATTGTTCTCATTGAGAATTTGGATGCCATATTTAAAATACGCTGCGTATTTATGCAAAGTGTGGTTTGAAACGTGCAGATCCCATAGAGTCTATTGATTTCATAGTTTCTTGATGTATTGGCGTTTCTGCTGAAAAACGCCAATACTGGCATCCTGTGGCTGATTTCGGCTTGCAAGCACCTTTGTCAATTGCCATAGTGCGTTTTCCATTAGTTTCAGTGGTACTGCAGCTTATGCGTATTTACACGTGGCGGAGCTTTTTTTTTAAAAACGCCACATCTTGCCTTGCCCTTAATGTCCTGTTAACTTTTACTAGTACACACGTGTGTGCTTCAGAAATTCAAATATACTCTGTGTTAATAAGCTGCTGTGTAGCCATAGGGGTAGCCATTTAAGTTGTATAGGGCACCCACCTACACAGCAGATAAACTGTGTTTAATAATACTTTGGTTACATTCTTACACAGGAAGCTAAAGAGGGATCAAATGGCATTCATGCTGCTCTACAGTTATAGAAAGAAAACATTTGTAGCCAAGAAATATTTTATTTGTAGGTGCTGGATGTAAATATATATGTGTATGTTTTCAATTTATGGTGTTTTGGTCTTTAGATAGTCTGGTGGAGCATTGCATGTTCAACATTTCCTATCAATGTCTATGGATTTTCAGTCACTTGTTTTTTATCAGGACAATTAAGACAACGCACTGTTTCGCAGTGAATACAAAGGCAGACAGTAGCATAATCCAACATTGTAGTATAGTGTAATAGGGTGCCAAGTGGCCACATGTCTGTACTACTTTTTTATTTGAGTACAGTGGTTCTGAGTCTTGTTACTTGTTCTAATTTCACATTTTTCTTTTTCCTTGTGGTTTTTTTTCCTATACGGTTCAATGAGATTTGAACACATGTATTCCATTTAATTATGAATAGGACTTTCTTAGAATTTTCCATGCACAGCGAAATTTTGGCTGGTCTAAAATGTACTGCCACAGGACAGAGTTTGTGTGTGGCATGCCTTATTGAAATGCATGAGCTTCATCTGCTGTGACACCGAGACACAAAACACCCAAACGAGTGACTCTGGGACTGGAAACAGCACAGTGTAACATTAGCTACACTCTAGCAAGAATGAGATTCCTCTGCTGTGTGCTGTGTGGTGGGATAGGTACAAAATGGAACTAACAAGTGACCTCACAGGACTATAGTCATAGCTATTACTTGTTTAATCGATATCTGGACACTTTCCTGTACTTATTGGAGTCATTAGTGGTTTGTGTAATGTTTACTGGCCATACCGGTAAAATACTGGCCAGGTGGCAACCCTAGTTATTAGGGTTTAGACCCAAACAGGGTCTACTCTGGATGCCAGATTTCCATTGCAGCTGCTAAAATGGTTGTTTCAGCAGGAGCATGTGTGTCACTGCCCCAGAGCCTAACTTTATTATTTTCTTTTTTAAGTTTTTGTGAAGATACTGTGGTTAAAATTCCATTTTAGTTTGATATATGCTGCCATACTGATTGCTTCACTTGAGGATTCCTACATAGCGACTATAGATAGCTATAGGTGCTGCTATATATATGTAGATAAATGTATATTTCAGTGGGAGCAACTTGGATCCAGTGTGCTACACATAAACCGCGATCCCACAAACCAAATTCCTTCAGACTTTGTGCAAAAAAACGGAGCACCAAGGAAGCCAGTGATTAAAAGTAAAAAATGCACAATTTATTGGGTATTCATTAAAATTCACAGCAGCATATCACCCGTGTGCGCTACCCGCTTGTAGATGTCTTAGTTGAATCCTTATATGAAGACAAGCAATATGACAGCTCCCAGTAATATATCCATACCTAAATATACAGTTTATAGCTACTTTGTTTTTTTATACTTTGTTTACCATGACAATGGTAATGTTTACATATGCTCCTATAGCTTTAAATCCCTACCCTTCCTCCTTTCTCCCTAGTTGCTGGGCAAAAGCCCATGTATCTAGTTATATTTGCATAACCAGTGTTATTGGCCAAGAGATGTAATGACCACTTCCTACCACACTTCAATATATTATTATTATTATTATTATTAACATGTATTTATATAGCGCCAACATATTGCGTAGCACTGTAAAGTAAATGTGATTATACAACTACATCACATGAATTACATACATAGAATATCTGGAGTAACAAACATCACAATCAATACAGGTACAAAAAGGTGAGGAAGGCCCTGTGCATAGGCATACAGTCTAAAGGGAAGGGAGTAATACACAAGGTGTGGGAGTGGGCAAGATCGAATTGAGTGGGTGAGAAATGTGGTATTGTATGTGGTGTTGCGTTTGGTAGTTAAGCAGAGTGAGGGTAGGCTTCTCGAAAGAAGTGCATTTTCAGAGATTTTTTGAAAGCAGAAAGGTTGGGAGAAAGTCGGACAGACCGTGGAAGAGCGTTCCAGAGGAGGGGTGCAGCCCTTGCAAAGTCTTGAATGCGAGCATGTGAGGAGGTAATGAGAGAAGAGTTGAGTAGCAGGTCAGTAGAGGAGCGTAGTAAGCGAGTGGGTGAGTATATAGAGATGAGTTCAGAGATGTAGGGTGGAGCAGAGTTGTGAAGTGCTTTGAAAGTCAGTGTCATTAATTTGAATTTGATTCTGAAAGGTAACGGAAGCCAGTGCAGGGATTGACAGAATGGCGAGGCAGAGGAGGAGCGGTTGCTGAGGTGTATGAGCCTCGCAGCAGTGTTCATTATGGGCTGGAGAGGTGACAGTCTCTGGAGGGGGAGGCCAATTAAAAGAGAGTTACAGTAGTCTAGACGCGATATGATGAGAGAGTGAATAAGAATTTTGGCAGCGTCTTGGGTGATAAATGATCGTATTTTGGATATGTTCCTTAGGTGGAAGTGACATGATTTAATAAGTGACTGGATATGAGGAGTGAATGACAGGGCAGAATCTAGGATAACCCCAAGGCACCGGGCCTGGGGAGAGGGGGTGATAGTGGAATTGTTAACTATGATCAATACTTCGGGGATGCTACTGGTGTTAGTTGGGGGAAAGAGAACCATTTCAGTATAGTGTTTGGAAAGGGGTGGATCTTCCTCTTTGGCAGCTGGTGTCCTGATTGACTGGTTGTTCCCATTTAGCCTGGGGACACCAAGGCCCAGTAAAGCCATTGCCCTAAAGGGACAGCACGTTTAGTGTGTAAGTCTGGAACCAGGGAACTCCATGAACGAGGTTTAACTAGAACAGGATAGTTCTGTAATAGACTCTCTAGGAAAGTAAAATAGAGAGATTATATAGAAAGAGCAGTTGTGTGCTTCATCGAGGATCAGTAGCAGGTAGGGTTGCCACCTCTTTTAAAAAAAAAAAATTACCGGCCAGTGGGAATAAAGGGGCGGACCGTGATGCAAAAAAGGGTGGAGCCGATGGGACGTGATGCAAAAAGGGCGGAGTCACTGGGGTAGTGCCTCAAAGGGGGCGGGGACACATTGCCGAAGCCAAAGAAAATGTAAGTTTTCACCGGCAGGCAAAGTCTTTTGTAAGTGGTATTACAAATTACAGGCAGCTACATTGCCGGTAAATTTGTAATACCGGCCCCGGCCCTGGCAGGTTTTTTTCCGGCTAGGCTGGTAAAATCCTGGCTGGATGGCAACCCTAGTAGCAGGGAGTAGCTTCCCAAGGCTTCTTGATTGCCTTTAGTGAAGGGAACACATTGGATAGGGTTTCAGGCTTAGGGGTCCGTTTACTAAAGTGCGGTAAATCTGACTTTAAGTTTCCGCATGTTATCGCTGAGAATATTTTTTCGCCAGAATATTCGCAGCGACTAAGTTTACTAAACAGCGATGCACTCAGAAGTCATTGCGATCACTTGCGGTAACTACGTTAAGGAACCCGCTTACGTTAGCGGTAATTTTAGCGAGTTGCGAATTTTCTGGCGAAAAATTAAGTTTTTGCGAATATATATGCTATAAAATAGTCTTGTTTTATGGCGGTTATTATGGCAAATTTTTACTGTGACATTTATGGCCAGAAATGCATCTTCAAAACTTATAAACTTTATTGACTGATGATTATACCATCCAACAACATTACCAGAGTCACAGCAATCAAACATGTCTGCATCATATAAACCCAAGAGAATCATATGAACAAGAAATCATACCAGTCAATCTCTTTGCTTCATAGAAATGCACAGTTTAATGTAGCCAATCACAATGAAGCCAAAAAAGCGTAGAGGCTGACGAATCCTTGGACTTTGATGCCGCTGCCAATAATACAACTCTGAGCTGAAACTGCTGCTGTTGCACCACATGGAAGCAGAAGCCAAAACACCCTGTCAGCAATAGCTACAGATCTGTCTCCTGTCAGCAAAGAATTATGGGTAAAAAAAACCATTATTATGGGATATTTCCTGCCCCTTGAGAATTTTCTGGCGAAAAAAATACTTTTACGCCAGTACATAGATGGCGGTAAAAGTTTGCGAATATTCTGGCGTTAATTTTGTCTATAGTACATTTCGCTGTTTAGTAAACTGAGCGGTCCGTTTACTAAAGTGCGGTAAATCTGACTTTAAGTTTCCGCATGTTATCGCTGAGAATATTTTTACGCCAGAATATTCGCAGCGACTAAGTTTACTAAACAGCGATACGCTCAGATGTCATTGCAATCACTTGCGGTAATTACGTTAAGGAACCAGCTTACGTTAGCGGTAATTTTAGCGAGTTGCAAATTTTCTGGCGAAAAATTACGTTTTTGCGAATATTTATGCTATAAAATAGTCTTGTTTTATGGCGTTTATTATGGCAATTTTTACTGTGACATTTATGGCCAGAAATGCACCTTCAAAACTCATAAACTTTATTGACTGATGATTATACCATCCAACAACATCACCAGAGTAACACCAATCAAACATGTATGCATCATATAAACCCTTCTGCCAATAGAATCATATGAACAAGAAATCATCCCAGTCAATCTCTTTGCTTCATAGAAATGCACAATTTAATGTAGCCAATCAAAATGAAACCAGAAAAGTGTAGAGGCTGACGAATCCTTGGACTGTGATGCCCGCTGCCAATAATACGACTCTGAGCTGAAACTGCTGCTGTTGCACCAGATAGAAGCAGAAGCCAAAACATCCTGTCAGCAATAGCTACAGATCTCTCTCTCCTGTCAGCAAAGAATGATGGGTAAAAAAAAACAGTATTATGGGATATTTCCTGCCCCTTGAGAATTTTCTGGCGGAAAAAATACTTTTACGCCACTACATAGGTGGCGGTAAAAGTTTGCGAATATTCTGGCTTTAATTTTGTCTTTAGCACATTTCGCTGTTTAGTAAACCATGCGTTAATGTGTACGTAGCGTTATTTTCAGCGAATGCGATAACTGGCGAACAATTATTCTTGCGCAAGAAAATTCGCAAATTTATATTTACCGCAGGTTAGTAAACTGGCGATAACATATCTGGCGAAAATTCTGTCTATATATTGTGCGAATATTTTTAACGCACTTTAGTAAACGGACCCCCAAGCGTTAATATGTACGTAGCGTTATTTTCAGCGAATGCGATAACTGGCGAACAATTATTCTTGCGCAAGAAAATTCGCAAATTTATATTTACCGCAGGTTAGTAAACTGGCGATAACATATTTGGCGAAAATTCTGTCTATAAATTGTGCGAATATTTTTAACGCACTTTAGTAAACGGACCCCTTAGACTCCTTCTCCCTGACTACTCCACTGGGTGGGATCCAGACCACTTTGAAGTATATCTGCCTGTTCTACCAACATCTAAATGTTACCTCTGCTAATACCTCAATTGATGTAAGGAAACCTGGGGTCATTGTTCTTGTAACAATAAACAACCACTCTTTTGTTTCACCATAAGAACCTCCTGGTGTCCAATCATTTCTATTTTACTATACAGTAGCCCAAGCATATCTAAATGTAAATGTTCTCATCTTCTGAACAGAATTGTGCGTTCTTAGAATGTTCTGAAAAGTTATAGTTGCAAAATTTTCTATGGAGCTATGTAAAAATGCATTTAACAGTGTTATAGCATTGGAAGTCACTCAGTGGCGGAACTACTGGAGGTGCGACTGTATCAGGGCCCATCGGTGGATTGCATGTGCATCAATACGCTGCAAAAATTGCTTTTGGAGGGGGGTGGGGAGCCTGGTTGCAGGCTCGGTGGGGGTAGTTATGTTACTGGAGCCACTTGTAATTATACTTATAATTATTATACCTGTTGGCCAGGTCATTGCTTCAGATAAACAGGCGATGAAATAAGAGAGAACCAAAACTCCCCATAAAACAAATGTTTTTAATCAGCCGCATTGTCCTATGCCTTATCCTTGTAGTCTGAATTTTTACCTGTCCACTACACATTTATGGGAATCTTCCACTTAGCAAAGGCCCTAATCCTGAAGTGTGAGTCTAATGTAACTAGCTGGACACTTAACTACATGTGGTCTGGATAGCCCAGATTAGCGTTACATTACCATGGCAATGTACTGTTGATTTTTGTCAACTTTTTACTCCTTTAGAATTGATAGGGAGTGGATCTGTATACTGAACAGTTTATTTTTGTTACTCTTCACAAAGGTCATAGTTACTAACACCCTTAGACTATCTTGTGGCTATATATTGGAAAGGTTGGAGGTAGCAACTATAACAGGGCAAGATGTCAACACTATATAATAGTGTTTATGAACATGCAGCTCTTGGTGGACTACAAAGTTAAGCATACATGGACAACCTAAATTATTCAGTGGGTACTGAGAATTCAGTACTGCTAGCTGTACAGCTGAAGAGTCATAGGGGTAGATTTATCAAAGAGTGAAGTTAGAGATCTCCACAGTCCGCAGAGTGGAATACCGCCTCTCTCTATTTATTTCTATGGGATTTTAATGGCGTATTTATCAAAGGGTGAAACTGAAAGATCACCAATTGATAAATACGCCTTTAAAAACCCCATAGAAATGAATGGAGAGAGGCTGTATTTCATTCTGCGGACTGTGGAGATCTCTAACTTCACTCTTTGATAAATCTACCCCATAGAATAGAGAGTCCTACATAACCTGAGTGGACCAGGCCAGGCCAGCACCTCAACTAATAGCACCCTACTAAGTGTGGCAATGAAAAAGTTTATATTCCATTTTAATCCCATTAGTTTCAAATACTAACTAACGAAAATGGTATGTAACTTTAAAGTTAAAGTTTAATACTGTTTCTTCATTCTTATTAAATCAGACTGATATGATTCAGAGGTTACAAGAAAACAAAAGGCTCCGGTCTAAACTCAGTCCCTTAGCAGCTCTTGTATATAACCGGGTGCTCTGTCCAGAGCGTCCCCACTGTCGTCAAGTACAAAAAACTAAAGAAGGACATCACTCTGGTAAAAAAGGCATGTTTTATTGTAGTGTCCTGCAGATATCAATGGCCTAACGCCTTTCAGGAATCAATCTCTTAGTCATAGGCTTCCTATAACCAACGGATTGATCCCTGAAACTTGTTAGGCCATTGATATCTGCAAGACACTGCAATAAAACATGCCTTTTTTACAGAAGTGATGTCCTTCTTTGATATGATTCAGATGTTGATCTATCAATTAGCTGTAAGAAAAAGTATTATGGATATGAATAGCCATGATATACAATGATATTTTGAAAAAATTCTCACTGCAAAGTACAGTATGTTGCAAGTCAGGCAATAATAGCTCTGTCTGTGTGTCTGATAAAGAATATAATTGAAAGCTATGGCTTGGTGATATATATCCTTCCTAAAGTGATTCTCTGTTTGCCAGCTAGCATTCCAAGAGCACATCTGCTGACACTGTGTTCCAAAAACCGCAGCAAGTACAGTATCCAGCAGTATCTTTTATTAACCACAACATGAGGTAGCCTGGAACCGACAATAAAACAAAGCCTTAGCTTATACAGAAACTGATCATAAAAGTTATCCTGTTATGAAAACACACGTACACTCATTTTCCATTACACTCACTACATACATGCACTGGGAAGAGAATAATACCATATGGGCTCTCTTTGTTGATCTTGCCAGTTCCGTTTGGGCAATAATTGTAATGCACTGATGTGAGCATAGACCATTTGTCAGGTGCAAAACAATAATCATCAGCATAGTGTATTACAGTTCATTGGTTATCATTCCTCACCTGTAACACTGGGATCTTGGGTTATATTCTGGTGTTTTAATCTTTTTTTCTGGATTTTTCACCCTATCAACTAGAGAGAAAAAAAATAGGACACTTGTAGTGTATTATGAAATATGATTTCCTTATGTTGTAAATAAGAGGATAGTAGCAGCCACATCTGAATTCCACAAGCTGTATTTTATGAAAGGAGGATACATTATCCCTGAAATGAATTTTCTACCTACCTCTGCAGAAAATAAACCAGTTTCCTAAAAAAAAAAATGCTTTTCTCAGTTAACTGTTATATTGTACAGCATGTGTAATTCACTATATGTCAGTTTATGTCATATGTTATATTATCAATCATAATATACAACTGTATTTTATCACCTTATAATACACAAAAGCCATGAATATCCTGTAAATTATATCCTTATAAACAGTGAGTAGTGATGTCATCAGTTATAAACGGTGAGTAGCGATGTCATTTCTGTCACATGGCTTACTAAAATTTGTGTATTATAATAAATAAAGTACCCCCAGTTGTAAAATATGAGGATATTAGAAGTTACCTCAGAGTTCCATGACCTGTATAAAAACACTCGGCCTTCGGCCTCGTGTTTTTATATGGTCATGAAACTCCTCGGTAACTAATAATATCCTTATATTTTACAAGAGGGGGTACTTTATTCACTATATAATACACAAAAGCCATGAATATTCTGTAAATTATATCCTTATAAACGGTGAGTTCTGATGTCATCAGTTATAAACGGTGAGTTCTGATGTCATCAGTTATAAACGGTGAGTTCTGATGCCATTTCTGTCACATGACTCACTGAAACTTGTGTATTTTAATAAATAAAGTACCCCCAATTGCAAAATATGAGGATATTAGAAGTTACCTCGGAGTTCCATGACTTTATATGGTCATGAAACTCCTCGGTGACTTATAATATCCTTATAATTTACAAGAGTGGGTACTTTATTCACTATATTATTGCATCATTTAAAGAAGGCTCTTTTGGAATGTTCCATGGGTCCATTTTTAAACATTTCCGGTTTTAGGCTTCTGAGAAGAAGAAAAAAAACTCTGTGTACATATTTATTACCAAGAAACTGCAGTTTACTCTCCCTGAGAAAAAGATAAATAGCAGCTGCACATCTCTGCCAGTAGATGAGTGAGGGAACAGTTCTTGCTAGTTTAGAATAATATTTTTTTTTTATTTCTAGAGGCATATCATCAAATCTGTTGCTTCCAAAAATGTAATGATGCACAATAAGCATAACCAGAATAAGTATAGTATAGATATTCAAGCCAAATAGCTGGGTGAGCAGGAGGTCACAAGGAGGTTTCCTGGTACCTCCCTTTAAGTAGAATATGCTGCATCTGTTGAAGACAATGCCATTACCGATTATTTTCTTTTATTGATGGCAGCTGTTGTATTTCTATAGTAAATTTTATTTTGAACTTGTGAAAAGCAAAGACCCTGGTTGTCAAATAAGATTATAACAACCTGGTGTCTCTCAAGCTATTATAGAACTATAGGTCCCATCATCCTCCTGGCTGGATAGCTCAGTGATCGAGACATACATTTGGATAGCGTTTCAGACATGAATGGGCAGGCAATTACATCAAGTCAAAACTATAATGCACTGTTTGACTCTCAGAACTCCTAGGGCATTTTCTCAAAAATTCCCATTAGATTAAAATTAAATATTGGTAACAGAGAGCCGGGGGAAGCACAAACCTTTCCCGTCACAGCTTCTCCCACAGATGATTAACAAGAGAAGTATCTGGCTACAGTTTCACCTCTGGCTTTCTCATATCAAAGCACTGGTTACAGAACATCCCTGTGCGTCATATGTGGTTTGGAGTGTTCACAGAAATTGGGTATTTTTTATGTAGCTGTCGTTTGTCCCATAAACCTCTTAAATGTTTGGGTTGCAGCAACAGAGGCACACTTAAGCAAAAGGACAGCTATTTAAGGCTATTATTATTTATTTATCTATCCTTCATCTGTTCTGCAGTAATCAAAATCCCACTGTTTAACCCATATAATGGCAGTGGAGAATGTACCACATAGTAACAGAAAGGCAATGACTGACTGGTCATAGCAATACAGGCAAAGGAGGTGCACCTGGTGCAATATTTTAAATATCTAGCTAAAGCAGATTGACCTTTTGCTGATTTTTAGGTTGGCCATTTACATAAAAGGTCACATTGCACTGAACAGACCCCCAACTGGATTATTATAAATGCAGGTCCCTCGCCCTATTACAGGGGCCCCATACACATGCTCATTGAGTTGTCTGCTAACAAGGTTATCTGCAATAAGAAGTTTCGCTAGACTGTGATACAGTATGTCAAAACTAAGTGCTATAGAATCTTTACAGAGATATTTGACAATTCTTTTCTAATTTGGATAGCTACCAATCATTCGGAAGCATTTACCAGTTGTAAGCATTTACTGCATCTGAGCAAGCTTGTTTTTTATTATATAAGGGGACGTGACTTTTATAGACACCAGGATTTGGGGATCATGTATCACCACACTGGCTAAGGAGGAGGGACGTTGCAAATAATAACCTAAAGTATAATTGTAAAAGCCAGGTTTTCAGTTAACCTGGCCAAATCAGATGTTATCAACATAAATCTCCAGTATACATAAATCTCGTTCTTCTATGGGGGAAATTGTGCCTTCAGAAATGACACAAATAATGGCTTCCTTTATGGCCGTACAGTGGAAAAGGCTAGGTAAGTTTATCCATCCACCTGACGAAGGGGCAAGCCCCCGAAATGTTGTGCTTTTGTATGACCTAATAAACACGTAGGGGATCACCCCTTTGCATTTGCTATTGAGTGCCAGTACTTTGAACTTCGAGCATTGCTGTATTATGGGGATTGCCGTATCCCCCAAGGACTGGGCACCTAGCAGGATCCACTAAGGAGGGCCAGGGAGTGCAAGCGGAAATCGTGTTATAAGTTTATCCATAAAACATCATCAGTGAATTAAAACCTTTTGGTCCCAAAGGAGAAGGAGAAATAGACAATGACATATATTATTCTTTGCTTTCTTCAAAATGTGCATGTTTTGTTTTTGTGGTATTGAAACAGTAGGACTTTGTTCTTTCAATAAAACTGACCTTGGATGTAGAACTGACATACGCATGTGTCACTGGGCCTTGACAATCTCAAAATGCTAAGACACAGAATGTTTTGTCAGGCAAATTCATAGAACTCAGAATTCAGCCTATCGTCCGATATGTGAGCCTTTAATCAATGGGAGCCAGTCTATATTTTACCAATGCCTTATTAGTTGGCGATGGGTAACACAACTGGTGCACACTTTTATTAGCCAAACTGGCTCTCATGTATAACAACTAAGTATGTGAATAAATGCACTGATATTCTTATTTTGTTAACAGCATCTGTGAAGTGGAATCCCCAAAGAACATTGACATCAGTGTTATAAAAATAGCAAACCGTTATCCCTATGAGTTCAGCCATGCACTGGATTCTGTCTCTTGGATTCTTCTTTCTTCTGAAGGAACAGTGTTACTGCATCTTTGCACCAAATTCGACTTTTTTGGAAAACCTTCTCAGTAAATACAAGGACGCAACCCCACATTCTAGAACCAGAAGAGCCATTTCAAGGACAGACAAAGAAGAGATAATACAGCTCCATAACAAGCTGCGAGGCCAGGTCCATCCTTCTGCTTCTAATATGGAGTACATGGTAAGTCCATTTATGCAAATCTGCTTTCAGTTGTACTTTATATAACAGATTAAAACATGCTGTTTATTAAAGGAGTAATGCAGGTATGGAATCTGTTATCCAGAAACATTTTATCCAGAAAGCTCTAAATTATGGAAAGGCTGTCTCTCATACTCTATACACACTATTTTATCCAATTTTTTTAAAAATTTCCCTTTTCTCTATAATAATAAAACAGTACATTGTAGTTGATCCAAACTAAGATTTGATTAACCCTTAATTGAAGCAAAACCATCTTATTGGGTATATTTAAAATTTACATGATTTTCTAGTAGACTTAAGGTATGAAGATCCAAATTATGGAATTATGGAAAGATCTGTTATCCAGAAGAACCCTAGGTCCTGAGCATTCTGAATAACAGGTCCCATATCTGTAATCCCTCCTTCAAAATATAGGAATCTTCATATTTCAACCTAGGGATACAGAATTTTTATTTTATTTAGATTTTTTCATTTTACAATACACAGGTTTCAATGAGTAATGTGACACAACTAATAGCATGAAGCTCAGATTAAAACGATATATTTCAGGGCAATTTGTAGTGATCATGTCTGAAGATACTGTATTAGTTAGTCTGTACTTTATTAGCATGCAAATCCACCTATAAGAATAGCTCCCTCTTGTGCTAGATATACAAACTTTTTAAGGTTACTGGTTGAAATTCACAATTAAATTAAACCCAAAATGTATTTTTTTACACTTAGATCTCCAAAAATGTTGAGTTTTTTAGAAGTATAGGAAAACCGCAAATTTTTCGAGATTCATGGAAATTTTTTATTTCTAAGATTTTTATTGTTCTAGAGTTTTTACATTAATGCTGATATCAATTGCTTCAATACAAAACTTGTGTAATATTTTTCAATAGCTGTAGCATGCAGAAATGAACAAGTACAGGTATGCACACCACAGGCTTATTTAATTTAGGGCAGTAGTGGTTCTCTAAATTTTGCCATGATCACTGAGCTTATTGACATGGTACTTCTTTCTAAAGTCACACCTTGCACTTGCGCATTTCTATGTGAATCACCAGTGCTCTCTGCCATTTTGTTTTGATGAATCAAGTGAAGTGCACCTACAAGTAAAGTTGCCACCTGTCCGGATTTCTCCCAGACAACCTGGTATTTGAAAGGGTTGACTGGGAGAAACCTCCTTGTCCGGATTTCCTCTCCGCCAGATGTCATCGGCCCTGCCCCCACCCCGGCCTCTGATGTCATCTGCCTCCCTGCCCATTTTCTGGCCACAGAAAAGGTGGCAAGTACTGGCAACCCTAGACACAGGGTAAGAAGGTGCAAGTAAATCCAGGTTTTCCACAGCAGCCTGTGCAGTGAGGGCTATTGGTGAGGGCCATGCTTGGCTCATATCAAGATTACAAATAAGGGCTTACACCTTTTCTGGGACTGGATAATGGGCAAGGGGGCAGGGCAGATGATATCAGATGTGGGGGCAGGACCAGTGACATTGGGGGCGGGACAGTGACATCAGGGGTGGGGCCGGTTCATTTTCCGAAGTCGTCTGAAGTTTCCTAGTGTAGCAACTTCTGGAGAAGCTCCACGAGTGCCATCCCGCTGTCGATTTTTCATTATAGCCAGCGGGTAGGTAGGGGAAGGCAGTTCGGGGAGATTGTCGCCCCGAAGAAGATGCGATTTGTCGCCGGGGCAACTAATCTCCCCAAATCTGCCCATGTGCCCTTACCCGTAGAGCTTCTGAAGCAAACACCCCCATTTTACTAGTGCAGCATAAAAGTGCATTATATTTTCATTACTAACATTTTCATATTTTGGTGTTACTGTTCCTTTAATGCATGAAATGTAATAAAAAAATATTATGAAATGCCTTATGCAACACACACACATAGGGTTTTAAACTAAACTAAAGGAGAGAGACCTTTAATTCAGAAATTATGGGTGGAGACATGCAAATTACTCCTTTATTTATTTGTGGCCAATGAGAAGGCACAAATGGGCTCTATTTATTAAAATATGGGCATCTCTACCTCTTGCTTCTATTCCTTAGCTCAGGATTTCTTCCCTATGTCTGGTATGTATTTTAAAAATTCTATGAAAAGCTCTTATTTCTACGAAAAAGTCTCATTCTATAACAGCTGCGGTACAGTTCTGTATAGCATCTTGTCTTTGTCAGCAGTGATCTAGTGAAAGGGACTCTTCTCTCTTATGCTAAACAGCAGCTATTCTCGTAACAGAAGTCTAGCTTTGCCTGGCTACTCGAGAAAGTTTAGAATGGGGCCAGATTGTGAAGAAAAACTCACAGACGGAACAAGAAAGCAGAGAATATTTGGGTTGGCCTGGGATATAAAACTACTGTTCACCTCTGTTTACTTGGAGGCTTGATGGGTAATGTTTTATGTTTGACTTTGCTAAATGCGCCTTTCTCGTGGTTTTATAGGGGACTTTGTCAAAATGAAAGGGTTTAAAATTATGTTTAGAAAAAAATGGCTATAAATGTCCTACTTGAAATGAATATAGCCAGTGTTCTATGTATGTATTCATATAAATAATATTGCTCATTAGTGTATGTTATAAATGCCAATTCGGTATGTTTGTGCGCATGATTTGGTGTTTGTAAATATCTTATACTAGATAAATAGCAATTGCGCAGGCAAATGGCATATGTGATGAATTTTGATGGGAATAAAATAAAAGTCCACATTCAAGCACACATGTATACAAGTTGTATTGGGCATGCACAGAACTAGTGTTTACAGCACTTTGAAGATCACAGAACTAGATGAACATACCATGGAGCATACTATGGGGTGATGGGGAGGCAGAACTTCTGTCCTGGCTGAACAGCAATTTCAGTAGGGATCATTATTGACCCTGGGGGGTACAAGTGCAAGAGCCCTAAGGGGTGCAAATAAACCAACTTTAATATCCATTTTTGATACAATAAGACTCTGGTAGGAGTTTGCAAAAGGTAAACATCCCCTTTAACTTCATACTGCCATTTAGAAGCAGGGGCTTGTAGATATGTAGGTGCCCTGCATTCAGTAAAGCGTTTCTTTCCAGTTGCAGGTTTTGCTGTAGCAGCAAAATTAAATATATATTTAAAGTAATGTTTGCAAATGCCTATAACACTGCAAATTCTAGTCATGTTTCAAACGGTTGTTGGCCGTGATAAGCATGTTTGATTGAGTCAGACCTGTACATTTACTTCTGCTGATTCCTCCTCCTAGCTCTCCTCTTCTCTTTTGTTGAGGGTTTTTTGTTTCCCATCATGCTCCTGGCTCCTTATTTCCCTTGCTATCCCCTTACATTACAATTATCTTTATATTATAAATAACACTGGAATTTATATTAAGAGTGATATCTGAAATGAATGAGACACAACCGCTTACAGTATATTAGATGACTGAAATTACTGGCTTAGGGAGATAACTTTGAGCTGTTCACTTTGAGGTCAGCTATTACTTATTTATTACTACCACTGACACAAAAGCTGAGCTTGGTACATTGGTAAATGTTATTAATAATTGTTAAGTTGTTCATAGGGCTGGATCATAACTTACTTTTAAACTGCCAGATTTGGATATAGTTGTCCAAAATATCATGAGATTCCTGTCTGGGGCTGGGACTTAAGATATACATGTTAGAACATAATAAGATTCTGCAGCAATGAAGTACTTTATAATCAATTAATTACAATTTAAAGAAAAATAGAAATAGTATAGGTGCAGGGAAAAGAAGGTGCTAAAACTGCAACTAAAAGGCTGTGTATTGCAGGTAACATCTCTGCCCACAGAGCAGAATAGTTTCAAGAAAGAGCTTCATTCTGTGATTATGGAAAAGTACAGAGAGAAGGCAGAGTTGGCACCCGACCCCAGAATGATTGCCATCTACAAGCACAGCCTGGGGTTGTGATTTCTTGGTCCTACACTATGTGACCTCAAGTGACTTCATAAAAAAGAGAATTTTAGGAGAGTGTGAGTTGCTGTATAGATGCACTGATGCCCTGGTCCCACCAAATACATATTTGGAATGCAATGCAACGGAATTAACTCTGCTTGTTACACTTTCCTTGCCAATAAAAACAGTTACCCTATAATTGAGAAGCATGTTAGCTGTTTAAATATCAAAATACATATTTATACTACTCCTTTAATGGAATACCCTAGGTTAAGGGCTGACACCTAAATGTGGCAAAATTGATCTAGTAATTTTAGAAAGTTTATTTTGGTTCCGGCTCAAGAAAAAATTTTTTTAACATAGGAGCTTAGGGCATGGTAAGAATACAAATTTCCCCCACCAATTACCACATTACCAAATAGAACCTAGAGTATTTCATAGCGAGATAAGGAAACAGAATCTAACCAGAAACATATTTTTGCTTATATCTAAAAACAGGCCATAGCGCATTCTTGCATTATATCAATATGTGCATTCAAGCTGTAGCTAAGAATCTATGCAGCCATCTTTTCTTTCCAGTAGTGCTCCACTAATATCTTCCAGCTATAACATCTTGTCAAGAAAAGAATGTAAGAATTGGTAGCACCCAACTGAATGAATCCAAGATGCTTCCAACACTTTTTTATATTCAGAAATACACACACAATACACTATTACGGACTGGGTTTTAGCACTTCAAAATGATATTTTCCAAAGCACTGACCTTTGGCAAAGCATTCATTGTATGTTATCTTTTACCATTCCATTCCATATTCTGCCATGCATAATTACTGAAAACAATGTGCTACTGCACTAAAGCTTTTATCAGTTTACCGTTTCATCGTCCTTTAACATAGAAGGAGCCAGCAAGAAAATGGGCACTTTATAGTGATTTCATTGCTACTATAAAGAGAATAAGTTTGATATTGGAACGGTGTTGTTTGCATTGTATGAATTGGACAGTGGTGAACCTTCTTGGCAGCTGCTAGTACAACCAGATGTGTGCAGAATACATTCTCTCATATTGGGGGGGGGGAGAGATCAACCAGTGTAATTTGCTCATACAAGAGTGTGCTGTCTGCAATATATTGTCATTGTTGCATAAATATGTTGCATAAATATTCGAGAATGCTCTACGGAGATGTATAGTTCTTGCTAAAACAATACATATGCATGATATGTTTTTTTGCAGTTAGGCACAGAGGTTGAATACTGTCAGCACTTTTGGCCAAATGAGGGTAACAGTTCACTTTGGGTTAACTGTTCTTGGCTCCCTCTACCTAATGGGAGGGCAGGTCATTTCTCCACCCTCTCTATTGCCACTGTTTTCCAGAGCAAACATTAGTAGACTTGCCAATGAATTATTTTTTTAGCTTTTGACTACTTCCTCCTACTCCACTCTGCAAATGGTCTTGGCCTGTTTCTCTCTGCATGGCCCTTGGATAGATTTAATCTGTTTAGTTTCTGACCCAGCTTTGTGAAGACTACTATTCCCCATGCTGCCAGTTCCCAATAGCCATGCCAATCCCAGCTTTTTACCTTCTCATAAAATTGCTGTTTATTTATGCCGATTCATTAGCAGATTCTGTTTTCTCCACTGCTACTGACACCATTGCAAGGAAAAATAGTTAAGGGTCAACAGGCAGTATCATGCACACATCATATAAGGTGCATAAAGGGTAAGGCATTAAAAAATGGCAGCAAATTGAGATGTTCCCAAATTTTTGTATCCCATGAAGTTCACCTTCAAGTCCTTGCCTCTCAATATGAAAATTAAACATGGAATTATTTGTTTGTCTATTGAATAACTGGAGAGATTTATTCAAAGTAATACTACTTGGGCCCTAATTTTTTCTGCCATGTATATTAATTTCATATAGTATATATGGTTGCTGCAAGAACTTTCACTGACTCACTGTCCCAGAAGGAACAGAAAATTCCCCTAGAAATAAAAGTGTAAATTATACATGTGGTCTCACTTATCCAATTCAATGGAAATCAGATGATTAACCTGTGGCCAAGTAAAGCCATGCCAACATGAATTAAAGTTCAAGGAATAAAATTATATTCCATCTCTGCGGGTATTAATCTGCCTCCATATCCTAAACTTGGTAACCAACTCTCTAGCTCATTCATATGCCATGGATATTGATTCTAACATCTCCTCCATAGTTGGCACTAAAGCCTTAAGCCACAAACTTTTAACAACACAAAGCAAATCTTTGTTTACACTGTGGTATGTCTTCTTTTGTCTCAGTACAGGCATGCTTGAAGGGTCACTGTTCCATCAGCATGTTCCACCAGAATTGAGAATTCATACCTATCATAGCATATAGATTTATGACACCTATCTATCAGTGCTGGACAACCCTGCCTGCCACATAGTGCCCCCACCCATGCACAACCGTGCGCAAACGAGGACGCACAACGAGGACGAACGTGCGTCTTCTGCCTACGTTTAGTTCCGGCCTTGCTTTCTATGCAGGCTTTGAGATTACTAAGTTACTTTGAGGAAATAGAGTTCAGAGTAGATTTTCTAAACCACCCAACTACATTATATAGTAATAGCTAAGAAAGTCCAGTAAGTAAAGTAATGATCTCCTTTCCCTGTGCAGATATGGGATGATGAACTTGAGAGATCTGCTGAGGCCTGGGCACAGGAGTGTATCTGGGAGCATGGGCCTACTGCTTTGCTCATGTCAATTGGACAAAACCTTGCAGTACATTGGGGCAGGTGAGAATTTTATTTTTATTTTAACCTACTGCTGGCTAACCGTATTGACATTTGTCTTGGAACAATCGTCAAATCCATGTAATCCTATTCATGTTGTTTCTTTAAGTTATATTGTAAATTTTCTCTGACTTCAGATACCGATCACCTGCATATCATGTACAGTCCTGGTACGATGAAGTCAAGGATTATACATACCCATACCCCCATGAATGTAAACCCTATTGCCCTGAACGCTGCTCTGGACCTATGTGCACTCACTATACACAGGTAAATAAATTTTTTTTGTTTATTATAAGTTTATTAATAGGAAGGAACACACCAGGAATACATAATACAGTACCTATCCACTATATCCCCAGTGATCCACAAGCTAACCACAGTGCTACGCAATATGTTGGCGCTATATAAATACATGTTAATAATAAATAATAATAACTATTGGCCTATTGAGTTTACCGCAAATAAAAGCTCTAGAACACAAGTTAGAGGCAGATTAAACAAGGCCAACGTTTAAGAACGCATAAACCTTTATGCTGTCTCAGAAGCAACATACTTAATGCTATATCATAATATTAATAATTATAAAATCCCTGTCTTTTTGCATTGCAGATTGTGTGGGCCACAACCACCAAAGTTGGCTGTGCTGTAAACGTATGCAAACGGATGAATGTCTGGGGAGATATTTGGGAGAACGCTGTATATCTTGTCTGCAACTACTCTCCAAAGTAAGGAATAGGACAGATATCCCATTAAAGGGCATATTGTTTGCTTTTACAAATAGCTACCCATTCATTTGGCTTTATTTTTGACTCCAGAGAACACGACTGTGTCATTTTTAAATGGATAGTGGCAATGTTATTTGTAAAGTACTTAACTTGGCTCCAGTTCATTCCACCACTCCCTTGCGTAGGGCAGAACCTCGAGCCACAGTGTCTATGCTATATTTCGGTTGCTGGAAAGCTTGGAAATTCTATATGTTCAACCCTTATTCAGTTTGCTTTTCCAGGATAGAACATGTACTGTACTCAACTAATATGAAGGTTTTGATAGTGTTAAAATCCATAATCATATCTGATTAATAGCCAGCCAAAGATAAAGACATTTCTTCCTAAAAAGGAAATCATTCCAGACACCAAACTAAAAACGTATATATTTAAATAAAAATGTTACTCTTGCTGCCGTTTTCATTGGATTAGTTGCCTTTTTTTGCTTCAAAGCTCCTACTATTCCTACACACATGCAAATCTCAGGTTTTTCCTATAATCACTGTAATCTGTCTTCACATATACACAGTGAGAGCATTCATAACCATCTTGCCTTCAGTTCTAGGGCTGAGAGAACAGGAGCACAGAGAACGTTTGACAGATGTTCATGATGTGCTTTTTTTTCTTCAGGGGTAACTGGATTGGGGAAGCTCCTTACAAGAATGGGAGGCCGTGCTCGGAATGCCCACCTAGCTATGGTGGCAACTGTCAGAACAATCTCTGTTACAAAGGTAATTTTGATAGCAAAATCAGGCTTCAATAAATTATACATTTAGAAATATGGTTGGGGCTAGGTAATTAACATGGTTGGTCAACTGCACTAGTGCACTTAAAGTCAAAGCAACCAATGAGATCTTTGCATTCATTTTCAAACGTGTAAGAGACTGATCAAAACGAATTGCTGATTCTCTCTGGTTCAATTTACCACCTATTTTAGTACATTGGTCTCATAGGGCTCACGTTTTTATTCTCTAAGTTACCATGGCTGTAATATCCATTAGTTCACTTGCAGAAAAGATCCTATAAAATCTTGCTATTTACTTGGGCCTGTGCATGCTGTACTTTACACTTAGCCCTGCATTTTACACCTGTATTTAGGAGTAAGGCAGAGGTCTTTGTCCTCCATTCTAAAAAGCAAAATTCTGTAAGGCAGGGTGGAAATTCCAATGGAATGGGGCTACTGAGTACCCCTAATACTCATTCATGTGTCTGATCTTTATCTGAAGCAATATTAGACCCTGCCAAGTACTGGCTTTTTACTCAACATAGTCAGTTCAGAGTATTCTTATTATTAGATTTTAATTCTGTTGATACTCTAGGCTAAATTATAAGCAATAATGTCTTTAGATATTCAACACTCTAAACTGCTGGGTACTATGTTGAACATTACTCATCATTTTCAGGCAGTCAGTTGGCACTCTAGTTCCCCTTAACAAACCTGCAACAGTGAGTACATTAGAATTTGCTTATCATTTGGGTTAATAAATGCTTTATATAGCCTGCTGTAAATCAGTACTTTTGCCCTTTAATTCAGTAAATCGCCAGTAGTTTCAGCAGATAAATGAGTGCTGCTGTTTAATTGAAAATTAAGTCATAATGATTTCAGGGGAGGCTGAAGCCCTTGAACACTCTTCCTCTTTGCATTCTCTGATAGTGGAAATGTGTAAAAAAAACTGCAGTTATTCCTGTGTTACTGAACTTTGAAACAGTTGTCTATAGTATTTTATGAGGACTAATCAAGTTTAAATTGTATGTACTGTAGGTGATGAAATGCAAGGTAAACTGTTTAATCAGCGGTTAGCCCTGAAAAACTTACTTTGTCTCTTTGTGCAGAGGGGGTGCAGGGCAACCAACTATTTAGCTCATTGTTGGATGTTCCATGTTGACTAGCAAGCTGTTTTTATCATAATAATAAAATTTGTGCGCATAATAAAATTGGTAATGCAGCGTTTGATCCAGGCACAGAGCAGCATCCTCTGTGAGCACGTGAGCATTACAGATGTTATGACTTTGTCTGGAACATTCATTAAGATGATTCCTTGAAGCTTTTCAACCTGCAATGGAGTAAAAGCTACAGCTGTAAAGAAATGTCAATGTTAAAATACAATAAGATATAAACATGTAGTCATATGGTATACATGGAGGTCCATCTTGTTTCTGGCTGTTTGCGTTAAACTTGGATTAGGGCAAAAATAAAATAGCGGATATTTCTGCTTAAAACTACACGAGGATTATATTTATAAGCATGGAGTTCGACTGTGTGAGTGGCACTAATAACCCACTTTTTCCTTTCTGACAAGGTGATAAACATTATGGAAGAGTGGAAACAGATGAGACTAATGAAGTAGAGTCCCCTCGTGTTCCTGAAGAAACACACATTTGGGTCCATGAAAAGATCAACAAACCCAAAGCAGTGCCAAAAACCACACAAACGTCCACAGAAAACCTAATGAGTAAGCACACATATAGTCTGTAGGTTTCTAGCATCTGTTCACACATTCTGTCAGTTTGGAAATACTCTGTATTCCACGTCTGGAACAGGAAAGTCTTGTGTCTCATACATTAGTAAGAACAGTAACAGTGCAGTATCTCTAGTACAGGCTGAAAACAGGATCAGTTCTGATGTTAGAGAATATTAGGTTAAAAGGGTAGCTCACCTTTAAATTAACTTTAAGGGGCACATTTACTTAGCTCGAGTGAAGGAATAGAATAAAAAATACTTAGAATTTTGAATACTTTGAATACTTTGAAGTATTTTTTTGGCTACTTCGACCATCAAATTGGCTACTTGGACCTTCGACTACGACTTCGAATCGAGCGATTCGAACTAAAAATCGTTTGACTATTCGACCATTCGATAGTCGAAGTACTGTCTCTTTAAAAAATTCGACCACCTACTTCGCCACCTAAAACCTACCGAGCATCAATGTTAGCCAATGGGGAAGGTCCCCATAGGCTTTCCTAGCTTTTTTTGATCAAAGGAAAATCGTTCGATCGATGGATTAAAATCCTTTGAATTCGTTCGATTCGAAGGATTTAATCGAGTTTTCCTTCGATCGTACGAATGAAGGAAATGCGGTAAATCCTTCGACTTCGATATTCAAAGTCGAAGGATTTTAATTCGACAGTCGAATATCGAGGGTTAATTAACCCTCGATATTCGACCCATAGTAAATATGCCCCTTAGTATGTTATAGATATATATATATATATATATATATATATATATGGCCAGTTCTAAGCAACTTTTCAATTGGTCTTCATTATTTTTTTTTTATTGTTTTCTAATTATTTGCCTTCTTCTTCTGACTCATTACAGCTTTTAAATGGGGGTCGCTGACCCCATCTAAAAAAAACAGATGCTCTGTAAGGCTACAAATGTATTGTTATTGCTACTTTTTATTACTCCGCTTTCTTTTCAGGCCTCTCCTATTTATATTCCTGTCTCTTATTCAAATCAATGCATGGTTGTTAGGGTAATTTGGCCCCTAGCTACCAGATGGCTGAAATTGGAGAGCTGCTGAATAAAAAACTAAATAACTCAAAAAGCACAAATAGTAAATAAGGAAAACCAATTGCAAATTGTCTCAGAATATCACTCTCTACATCATAATAAAAGATCATTTAAAGGTGAACAACCCCTTTAAGGAAAGTGCTATGCTTGTTGATAGCATGGATACATACTTGTATCCACATATATTATTTTGGGTCTGGAATTTTGAGGGGGTAAAGGGGAGTAATATATGGAAGGTGATGTATATAACTTACCCCATCAATAGCAATGTGACAGTGAATATCAAAATAGTGGCTGGGAAGTAGAATACGGATTCCTATGTATCTTTCTTCTTTCTGCAATGAGTATTATCTCAGTTGATTTATGAGCTTCTAGCATTCACATAGTATATTTATATCCACTGTACAACTAGATTATTTAAGGCTCATTTATAAAGGCAAAGCAGAGTGCAAAGTGCACTTTTCAGGAACAAATGATCATGTTTTCCCCACTATGCAGCATTATTCCCAAATACGTCTGCACGATTACGTTTTTTTGTGTTTTAGCTACCTCCAAGGACCAAAAATGGTGTAGATCTCAAAAACAATAAGCAAAGTGTAAGCTGAGCAAATGCCTTATTTATTGAACTCACATCGAACAGGGTGTATACTGCCCCTTTACGTAAAGAACAAGGGTTCGCAAGGCTACACGTGTTACATTCCTTATGTATGAATTATAGAACAATCCAAAAAGAAGGTTAACACTCTCAGTACTCAACAGAAAAGTATTTAGCATTTATTTCTTGTAGTACATGCCATGGAATTCAACTTAGACCTGGCTGTTAAATGCAATGAGTTTCCTTCTTTAGTTAGGTTTATAGCTATCATGACACGATGGGGAAATAAAGTTCTCTTGGGGTAAGGGCTGTCTTTTAGGAGATAAACCATGAAATATGTTTTTCTCATCAAACTAGATCTGGCTCATAGTGGTGCCAGTGCCATCTTGCATACAAAATTGCACTGCTTTCCCAAGAAAAAAATATCTATATATATCTATAAATCTATAGAGGAGAATGGAAATCTTTTTTTTTTCTCCCTATGCATACAGCTATCACTTTTTGGGAAAAAGAATACTCTCTCTTTTCCTGCAGCTTTCAAGGATGGCTACAGGGTGAGAATCACAGGGAGGAGGTACCAATCAGATCCCTTTCTTTATAAGGTTCACACTATGTTCCACTGTTTCACTAGTATACTAGTATACTGATACTGTTCTGGACTCCAAAGGGAAAGAAAACTTTCCCGGGACCAGCACATGGTTCACAAAGGAGTTGTGTAATAAATATGTCTCTTTTATTTTTAAAATAAACCAGAAAAGATGTAGATTTTATTTTTCTAAGCATATATCAAACAATAATATCATTATAAAGTATTTTTAAGCTATAATAATAAACCAATTATTTTTCCCTTGACAAAATTACACTATTTTCTAGGGATGCACCGAATCCAGGATTCAGTTCCGTATTCGGCCAGGATTCGGCCATTTTCAACAGGATTCGGCCGAATCTTTGAGCCTGGCCGAACTGAATCCGAATCCTTAAAATCATATGACTTTTCACCACAAAACATGGAATCAAAATATTTTTTAGCCAGCACTTTGTGCGGTGCACTATTTTTCCCTCCCCTTGCTGATTTGCATATGCAAATTAGGGTTTGGATTGGGTTCGGTATTCGACCGAATCTTTCACGAAGGATTCGGGGGTTCAGCTGAATCCAAAAAAAGTGGATTCGGTGCATCCCTACTATTTTCTTGCTCTTGCTGCAGATTCTCTGAATGGCAAGGCTGCTAATGCAAATGTTGGTTTTTATTCCCCCTCTCATCCTAATGTCTCATTTCTTTTTCTAGCTCAAGTCATCAAATGTGAAACGAAAATGAGAGACAGATGCAAAGGATCCACCTGTAACAGGTACCCCTAAATATTTAGGAAGTCTGTTTAAATGATTCTCCCTAAGGGAATTTCCCTTAATTCGACACTTCTGCTGGCAGGAGAATGTTAATGTGCCGAGCTGAGATGTAGCCATACAAAACAGAAAACATAGATAGCAATGATCTATGCAAGTTTTTAAACAAGGAATTCAAATATCAGGCAGCGATTATTTTATTGACCAAATTGTGATTTGTGACCCCCAGCAGTACAATTTTAACATATTAACTAACATTCAAAAGATAACTTTTCCATGGCTGTGCTAATTTGATCTCAATTCAAGTCTATAGGACATTGGTGCAAAATCAGTCAATTCTTTTCTATGTCCAGACTATTCCCCCTTTTATCTTTTCAAGCTGAATTTAGAGGTGCAGGAATTCCCAGTAGACTTGTATTGCCATAAAAGTCCCACAAAGTGAAAAGTTTTTAGAATAACAGAATTATAGCAGAATCACGTAAATGTAAACAAATAGTATGACCAAAATGTACTGTGGAAAATAATCCAAACTTTTAAAACTTGCCCTTGAGTATAAGACTCTACCCAGGCTATATTTATCCATGAAACTGTTCAAAGCTTATCATAATAACACTTTGACAAGTTTCTGTTGGCCTGCCAAAACACATCATATGGCGTTTCAAAATCGTACCAAGTTATTTTATTATATTTCATATAATCTGCACTCAAAATCAGGCACATTGTATGTTTGCATTGCATTTTCATTAACTACTAGAATAAGCAGCTTTCTATTTTTAGACAAGATTGAAAATAAAATCCTGTTGTAAAATACGCATTAAAATGTAGTCTTCCCAGAAAGCAAAGTGTACCTTTCACCTCATTTCATACATATTAAACACATAAAAGACTAATTGATCCTGTAGGCACTTTTCTGCTGAACATTTCCATGGTGACATAACAAAGCAGAGTCAAGCCAAAAACGGTTTAGTCATTGATGCGCCTATACTGACTTATGACTAATATATATGGATTACCTTCATGAAGCAAGCTCTGCATAGTACATTCATTGTACTCCTGAGTCATTTTCTAGGCAGAAACATTGCTGAGATGTTAAAATAAACAGAAGTTATTAGTTACAAGCTAGAATTCTAAGTGGATCAATACTTCAAAAACAGACAGTTAATGTTCTCCTGCCTGTTCCCCAGCCTTGTTTCTATCAACATTCCCTCCGTCAGATAAATAGTTACCTTTGGGAAGCATAAAAAAAGGCTTCTTCTCCACTTTAAACTTGAGTTTTTTATTATTATAGCTGTGGGTAAAATATTTCTGTGGATTTCTGTGGTCTATGTTTTAAAGGGACACAGATAGGCAATGTATATTTTTATAAGCTACTTTTAGAACAGGCTTATTTAGTTACTTAATTCATATCTTTATTCATAATATTTACTTTTTCTAGCTCAGCTTCATCTAAATGTTCTTATCTTTGTCAAACTTCCACTTGTTTGTGCTGCAGGTGTATAAAACTAAACAATAAAAATACTGAATTTATGATCTGTTTCCTTTTCAGATATAAGTGTCCTCCTGGTTGTATAAATAGCAAAGCTAAAGTGTTTGGAACTCTTTTTTATGATAGTGTAAGTATAATGCATTGAGTACCTTATGCTATAAAGACACCTTCTCTTTTTATCTGCTATTTATAGGTGTCAGTGGGCCCCCCGGCTTCTAAACATTGGCCCTATTTCATGGTCATTGCCTATTTCTATGAGAATAAAGAGGCTAAATAGATGGAATAATAGGTTATAGTATGTAAAGAAAAGAGAATAGGAGAATAGAGGTTGAGTGAGGAGAGGAAGAAAATAATACTTAGAGTGGGTCCCTGGTTTATTGGTTTTTGGTGGGCCCCTGGTGTCCCAGTCCAACACTGCCTAAAATGTACCCACTTTCTAGTAAGTCCCTCGCCTTTTAGAGTCCAGGATTGGGGTGTTTGTTTTGTGAAGCTAAACATGACTTTGCATTATCCTACTTACACCTATAACATAAACATTACAGTAAAATATATTTATTTTTTGCATATGTCTTAGAACAGTGATCCCCGATCAGTGGCTTGTGAGCAATTGTTTGATATTGCTCTGTCAAAGCAGAGGCTCATTTTTGGATTTCTAAATTTCAGACAAATGATAGAGGCATAAACCATCTCTACCGTCAAACAGATCTACCTATAGTCTGCCAGTTCACATAAGGGCTACCAAATAACCAATTATGGCCCTTATAGCAGAAGCATTTTCATACTTGCATTGCTCCCCAATTCTGAATTCTGAAAATGGAGGCTACTTCACAAACAACCCAGAAGATGAGCTGGGAGATGGCCAGGAAACTGTACACCAAGCTTATTTAATAAATATCCAATTTTAGGATATGGTGTTAGATTGCCTTTTGACATCCTATTTTAATAAAATATGGAAAATGATTTGAATTCTTGTAGATGTCAAGCATATGTCGTGCAGCCATTCATTATGGGGTAATTGATAACAGCGGAGGCCTGGTGGATATAACAAGGAAAGGGAGGCTTCAGTTCTTTGTGAAGTCCACTAGAAATGATGTAGAGTCAATAAGGTAAGCTTGCTATTTACGCTATATTTGCATTTTGCATAATGTTGTTTTTTTGTGCGGTTCACCTTCATTGCATTTTTGTATCTTTCTTTGCAGTAAATTCAAGCCAGCAAATTCATTCATGGTTTCAAAAGTTTCAGGTAGGTGTGAGGCCAACAAAATGGATACTAACATTATACAAAACACCACTAACAAGAACTGCACTGATATTTATATAAAGAAAAAAAATGAAAAATGCAGGGAAAGACAGAAAAAACAAGTCCTTGAAACAGGCTGAAGGTCAGGACAGGCAGAAACCATGCAGTGTCAGATAACAGGCCAAGGTAAAACATGAGAAATCATATACTGGGGAACAAGGAAAGGAGCAGGACTTACTAGGCAGGAACAGGGTATCAGAAGCAGGATCACAAGAACAAGATCAGGATTTCAGAATAACGGACAAGAACTCTATATAAAACTACAATTTGGAAGGTGCACACCCTGAAGAGAATGCTGAGGTGCCAATCCAATGGGGGCTGCCCGATCAAAGCCTCTTGGTAAATATCATATAAATAAATAAATATGTGGATTGCACACTCAGACTGGTTTAAAAAGATCAAAATTTATTATATCAAAAAACTTACATCATAACAGGTTTTCTGCTATGATGTAAGTTTTTTGATATGATAAATTTTGATCTTTTTAAACCAGTCTGAGTGTGCAATCCACATATTTATTTATTTATAAGAACTTGGAGTCGGCAGATTGGCCAATGATCAAACGTTGATGAGATGGGGAAACTAATGACCTATTAATGTGTCAAGATTAGGCTGATGCCACACTGTCTCCTGTGGCTCCAGCAGGAGGAGAGACTGGCAGTATATAGGTGGTCCCTGGTTTGAATCAGGGAGTTCCCTATGTTAACTGAAAATGGAATGATCTTAAAAAATATTTGACTGAAAAATTAACCAGATTTGAACATTAAGCTGCATATTAAGTTTTGAGCAACATTCCTGGAAATTATTTATGTATTGTTTTTGTTTGTTATTGTCACTGGATGTATTTGAACAATTGACTGAAAATGAATTCTTGAACCTTAATAATGTAATTATTAATTAATAATAAATAATTGTAATTTTTTATTTTACTCCTAGCTCAGACCATTGACTGTTACACAACTGTTGCCGAAATTTGTCAGTTTGTAAAGCCAGTGTCACATTGTCCAAGGTAAGTGCCTGCCATATCTAAAGGGAATTACAGACTTTGGGAGGATGAAGGATGGGAAATGTTTGCCAAATTCACTTCTGTTCGTTTTCAGGGAATCTATTTCACCATGAAAATATATTCTTTATATATATATTTTGATAATGAGGTATGAATCTGTTTTCTAGTGCATCCAACTCAACTGCCTTTAAAAAAAATAAAATAAAACAAATTGGTGCACTGATGTTTATGTGCTACAGAGTGATCAACAAAAAATGCTTATTTGAGCCTGCTATACAGGGAAAATAGCACTTTTTTATAATGAATATTACGTTCCCAGTTTTATTTCTAATCACATCACAGCATTATGTGGCAAAGTGGCAGATAGCCCCAAAAAACCTTTTGCTGTTTTGATTATTACGAGGCTTTAAAATGAGAAGGTCTGTGGCATTTTCTGATGGATGCTTTTCTGCGCTAGATGGAGATTTAAGCTCTTGGCTTCTTTTACCTCTTACACAACAGCATATGTGATTATATTAGAATAACAGTCAATTTCCAGAAGTGCCGGAGAGCAGTGGGTTTTTTTCTTCTACTGGCAGACAAATGCGATTGGAAATAACATGTTCATATTGTTTTTTTTAGATTTAACTGTCCCGCGCACTGTAAGAATGAGCCTTCATATTGGGCACCAGTAATTGGCACAAATATTTATGCAGATGTAAGTAGTTTTATTTTATGGATCTGTAGTTTTATGAAATACCAGATGTATGCCCAGGTCTTTGCAGTATAATTGTAGTATGTATATTTTACACAGAAGTCCATTTTTTTAATGTTTTCCCTGGCGTGTGATGGTGATGAGGGTTAAAGCGCAAGGCATGGTTACTCTTTAATGATGTGTTTACAGTATAAGTGAAGGAGGATCCAAATATACATGACAGCACTCTTAATAATTTAAGCGAGCTGCCTTTCCCTTCAGCCAAAAATATACGCACACCAAATGTTATATACAGTAATGCCCGCCTAAGTATTACTAGGAATAGCTCCAGAGTCAGGAACCCTGTAATATTAATGCTAGTTTAGGCTATAAAATTTCCGAAGACATAGGAGTGTTAGGTCTGGCAAGAGTGACATAGAGGAAGAGGGGTGGATAACTAGTAGGTGCACAACTGCTGGAGAGAAAAAGCCTTGGCTATACATGGTAAGATCTGCTTGTTTGGTGAGGATTTTCAAACCTGCTGAGAGTCCCAAACAGAGCTTCCAAACTCGGTAAATCTGAACGGGGGGACTGCAAAGGGCTGTTTTTTAGTTCCTTTTTGGATGGGTCTTATTAGGCCCTGTTAGGAAGAGTGTTGGCCCTGGAATGAAATAATTGATCAGCCTGATGTCCCCTATCATTTGGATGTCCAAATTTGGAAAGTAGGTGATCCATTGGTTCACTGTTGTAAGGTTATAAAAAAACATATATAGCCATATGCATATTTGACACAGTAGGCACATGGGGCTAGATTTAAGGGATAAATGACTGCCATGAAAGAGCTGCCACTAAGGCCATGGAGAAAAGGTGGAGGGGTAGATAACTTAATAGAATAATTGGAATAGAATCAAAACAAAGAAATCAAATTTCCCATATTAAATTCAATAAGGAAAATAAACTAACTACAGTCTAGATATCCCATTAGACATCAATTTTTTTCACATGGTTATGAGATGTCATCAAACAAGGGTCAGATTAAATTTCATGATAAAAAATATCTCATGGTTTATCTCATGAAAACGCAATAGATGTCTAGGGGATTTTTTAAATTTTAGTTAGAAGACAAATTGTTCTCATTTAATTGAATCTGGCCCAAAATCTCCATAGTCTGGATATTTAAATGAATCCTAATGCATACACACATTTCTCATACATATGATATAGGTTTAATAAATATACAATGTAATATAAATGTTGCCATGTGATCATATGCATGGATAACAAACACTTAACTGATATTCAACCCTGTGCTAGCCAACTCCATCACTTTACAGATAAACAAATCCAAAGAACATTAGAACAATCATATTTTGTGTTGTTTTGCAGTGAAAAGGAGTGTCCTTAATATTCCTGTAAGACTTAATAACATGGAATAAATCCACACCAACCCTTTTCTTTTTTGTGGTTTTTTTTAAGCTAGAATGGAATTCTGCAAAACTCAACTGTCAGGTTCCAAATGTTGTAGAACTGAACATGTGGTCTATGTTTCTGTAATTCCCTTTATTTTGGTCATATGATGTGTGCTCTTCCCTGACCAATAAATATGAGGAAGAGACTATTGTGAAATTGAAATTTCATTGGAGTCATAAGACTGCAATTATATTTATAGATTTGCAGACATATGGTTTTCATGTTGTAAAGCCAGTTGCCTAAATTAGTCTGCATTATATCCCTGTTTTGAGTCAATTTATGTATGCAAGACCAAGGTTTCTGATCAGTGTTGGGCATCAGTAAGACTAAGTAGACATTTACTTGGTGGAAATTCTTGAAGCTTCCCCAAAAAATTAGTGGAAAGGGAGAAAAATAGAGCACTTTGAATGTAGAAGAGTGGAATAATAGAAATGGGGAGACAAGAAGTGACAAAATATATGACATCATTAGGTTGGTGTATCGCAAAAAAATGAGCACATAGTAATCATTTGAGAAAATCATATCAAGTGCCCTCAAGAAAAATGTAATCGGGTCACCTAATTCCATTGCACAGAATGGTGATAACTTTGTCTCTCCTCGTGAACAGTGCAGAGAAAACACTGCTAAGCTATTCCCAGCACACAGACTTCAGTAGCCAAATTTAGAGATCTCATTATTAGACTCAGTCCAATATTCCTAATAAAGCTTTCTCTTCTCATTCAGTCCATGTAGGGATACGGCACTCGCAGCCAATCAAAAGTCAGGATGGTGCCAATAGCTATGTGAAAGGGAGGAGAATAAATGGGAAAAGGATTTTAAGTCTCATAAACAAATTTCAGAAATGAAATGTGGATTCTGGTTTTTGTATGCTTCATATTTTCTTATATTGTCAGAAGCTGATTCCATTGAAAGCATATTTAAAATATATCACAGCTGCTTTGTAATTGTTGTCTAGTTATTAGGTATAAATTCAGCTTTAAATTATATTTTTTGCTCTCCTACACAACATTTTTTCCAGTTGTATTTGGCACACTTTATTAACATACATCCATTCGATGTGCTAGGCAAGCTGTGAGTATTTGACATGGGTACAATGTGACTTCTTGTCTGGGATAATCCATTCAACAGACACCCTCCAGTTTACACTCAAATTGTGCATGCAGAAGGGGTATTTGTAGCATACAGATAATTTATCTATCAAACCTACTGGCAAGTCAAGTTTTCTCATTCCTAATAAAATGCCTTGATCTCTAAAGATCAAAGATAAATGAACTGCAACACCATTGCCCTACATTCTAAAATTATATTCATATTGTAACCAGGGTTGGACTGGACAATTGGGGGCCCACTGGGTTCCAAACTTTGGGGGCCCCGCATGAGCAGGCTCGAATGCCAGCGTGCCGCACATCATTGTTTTGCTCTGGGGACTGGCAGATAAGGGGAGTCGGTCTGGGGGCTTTTTTCGGGTGTTCCGCCGGCCCAGTCAGACCCTGATTATAACTCTGATCATTGGTTATATGCATTTCTGCAAATACTGAGTATATTTCTATATATGAATGATATAAATATGCATCCCAAATTTAGGGGATGCTTAAGACAAAATATCAGGTTGAAGAACTAACAATAAAAGTGTTGAATACATATACAATTGTATGAATAAAATACAATCAAAGACATTTCGAAAACACATTGATTAACCCACTACTACAATGCAATGACATTTCTACAACAGCAGTTAATAAAAGTTACCTTATAAGTTCTTTGATAAATGAACACAACTAAGGACTTTTCTCATTGGTTCAGAGCTCCAGTATCTGTAAAACAGCTGTGCATGCTGGAGTGATCAAAGATGAAGACGGAGGATATGTTGATGTCATGCCGGTGGAGAAGAAGAAACATTATTTTGGCTCCAGCAAAAATGGGATCCAGTCGGCCAGGTACAAGATTCTAACTAGAGAACTAGAGATTGTCTAGTGCCTGATTTCAGGCAAGACATCAATATTTTGAACCTGAAATTGGCATATCTAGTAATTTATCAGCCCACGTCCAGTCCCGTTATTCCTAGCCATGCTCCTGATCATTCCAAACCTTGACTGCTTTCCAGTAAAGCCCATTTCTATTTGTGATATCCAACATAAATAAGAACATTTGGAAAGTATTAGATAGTAAATATTGCTAATTACCGTAAATAATAGGAATTATGAAAATATCACTTAAGAAACACCTGCCACAATACTACTGGTCTACAGTCATGGGAAATGTGTTGGCGGTGTTGGAGGGAGCAAATAGTAATGGCCTGTCAGTGAATGGGGGTGGAGGTGTCATGTGACTATTGAAAAAAACACTAATTATTGAACTGTTTAAAATGTGACACAATTGAGGTTATTTTGATAGAAAGGTGTTAAATCTTATGCTAAATCTTCAAATGTCCTGTTTGCTTCTGCTAAGGCAAAAAGAAAAGTTTTGACAATGATTCACTGTATCTCACAGCTGAACAGCTTTTTCCTTTCACTATTAATATTATATTAAAAGTAGGAAGCTCATCCAAATGCACTTTTGTTCTTTTGTAGCTCCATGAAACTTTTTTTTTTGAATTTGCTGTTTATAAGAAGTAGCATCCAAAAATAATTAGAACCAGATATTATTCATTTACTGATCCTCATTATTTTTTGGAGAACACAGTATAATGCAAGCTTTGTGGTTATTGAATCCCTACGCATTTATCTGTGCTATTTGGTTTACTCCACTGGTTTTAATAATGAAAAGTTTATTTTACAAAGGGATTGAATTGCCCTTAAAGGCCAGGGCACATGCTGCTATTTTGGGAGATTAGTCACCCAGCAACATATTGCATCTTCTTCGGGCGACTAATCTCCCCGAACCGCCTGAAGTTTCCTTGTGAGGCAGCTTCGGAAAATGAAGCGCTCCGAGTGCCATCTGCCGGCAATTTACATTCTAGCCAGCGGGAAGGCAGTTCTGGAGATTAGTCACCTGAAGAAGAGGAGATTTGTCGATGGGCGACTAATCTCCCGAATTTTATCATGCATCACTGCCCTAATGTGTAGATATCGAAGCATGTTAAAATTGACCAAAGGCATAATTACAGAACTTAATGCCATCCCCTGCTGTTACAGCCACAGCCCTTACCCTTTGCTCTTCTCAAATGCTTATCAGTATACTCAATGTATGCCCAGCCTAAATCTTTCTGGGAGTATAGTAATTCTGTAAGTGAAGAAAACAAATGTATTATGGGTTAGAAGGTTGTTTTTCTTGGTTGTCTGGTAAGCTGGAAAAGAAGAAGTGGAATATCAAGCATAATTAACTAATGCTTCTCCTGCCTTCCTATTGCAGCATCCAGAATCACAAGGAAGGTCAAGCTTTTCGGATCTTTGCAGTAAAACAGTAACAAATGGGATGAAATGACGTTAATTGAACAACATAAACTCTCCAAAGAATAAAAAAAAAACACAATGTCTGATAGAATTCAGGCTTCCCATGGAACAGATAACCAGCAGCAACATCTCTTCACCACCTTATGTCCACTGGTTAAACTTATAAGGACACAGATGTTCTGTTTTTCCTTTCATCAGAAAAAAAATGTAGAGTGATTTATGTCTCAAGTAAGATGGTGTCATGCCATGTTAAATAAAAGTGGGACAAGACTGCTGGTTAGTGCACACAGCCAAATGCAAGCAGGAACATTTCCTACTCATAAATCAGCAGTATTATGAAATGAAATGGGTTGGTGTTTGTTCCAAAACACTATTAAGTAATAGGGGCAATTATTCTTATACATTTTCAAATTGTTTTGTTGGCAAAACATTTGGCTTTTCTTTGTTAAAAGAAATGTTGATATTTCTCAATCTCTTTTTTTTCCCCCAATTTTGTATATAAATGACTTTTTTTTAATGTTTTGTACTTTTTTTAAATTGTTATTATTATTATTATTATTATTATTTTGAACAGTTTATAAATATACAGCTGAGCTGGTTTATCAGTAATATCTATATTTTAATATTTAGGGGTTCATTGTTGACTTACCTTTGTTTATATATTTTTGTACATTGGAGTTTGTTTGGGGTACAGTAGTTCCTGGGGGGTTATGCAACATTTTTGTATACTAGATAAATGTAAATAATTACTTTGCACAATAAACAAAGCTCATTAATAGTTAAAGACACATTTTCATAATGGTCAGCAATCTGAAGGCTTCTTTAAATAGGCTACAAATATACATTACTTTAAAAAATGGATGATTTAATTAATCAGCAACTTCAGCAAGCAGGATACCCATTCAGCCTATGTTGTGTGTGCAAAAGGCATGTACTGATAGCTGCATGCAGATCATTTGAAAAATAAATAGACATCTAAACATTTGGCCAGAAAGCCAATTGGACTGTTTATAGGGAAGTGTTATGAATGGCACAAATGTTGCACCAGGTCTAATAAGCCACAGAAACCAACCTGCAGATACAGTAGCTTTGAAAGCAAGTGTCTGATTGGTTGCAATTGGCGACAAGACCTGTTTCAATCTTTGTGATTTAATTATATCTCCATTGTTTAGTGCTTAAATGTGAGGGTTGTTTGGTTACACCACTAGACTGCTAATCCATAGGATATGTAACTTTGAGGAGACCAACTACTTTGTAAAGCTAGGCTTTTCCGGACTAGCGGACAGAATTTTAGGTGCTAAAAGTTGCAATTCAAGAAACGACAGGACTATAGTTTAATTGATATTAAAGTTAAATGTTGCCTTCTTGCCCAGCTATCTCTATCTAGATGGTCAATTTTAAATGCTCCTCCATGGTTGTTTGCTTACATACTAGACCTGGATCCATGGCATGGACACTCATTTTGATTGTATTTCCCATGCTTGATTGTCTAAACCAAAAGCAATCATTGTTTGTTTTCCATTTTAGAAACACACAATAAAACATGGAGTGCCCTCCCTCTCTATAATATTAAAGTCCTGCAGTCCAACCAAAATCTTTGGCTTACTACAAATCCCATGCTCTGTTTTATCTGCAATCATGTTGGCTACCTCAGCCTGCAGTTTCTTTTTAGATGTTTGCTTTTTTCTATTAATTGTGTAAAAAATAAAATAACATTTTTCTTTGCATTAGTCTTGAGTCATAATATATCACCATGGCAAAACAAAGATGAATTGAAAGAAATTATTTTAACATAAAGCCTTCTGAAAACAGGATATTTACTTGCCTCATTCAATATACATAGCACTGCCCTAATTCCATAAATGAGATTTTAACTCTCACATGAGGCATTATGGGTGGAGATATGCAAATCTTTCTTTTATATGGCTTTGGCCAACTATGTATCCAGAACCGCTAGTTTTATAGCACAGATACAGCCTAATAGTTCAGAGCCATATATGCAAGAAATTGGAACATGGCTTCTGAATGGGTAGGACTTGCACTGAGGAGATCTAACTAGATTGAAACAGGCTGTCTGCAAGTTTGGATATATGGCTGTGAACTATTAGGCTGTATCTGTGCTCAGGTCAGGACTGGGATTCAGAATAGGCCCTGGAATTTCAAGTACACAGAAACCAAAACAGCCACCACCAGCCCACTAAATAGTGACTGTCTCTGGCATTTGCCAGAACTCACAGATTGTCAGCCTGGGCCTGACTCCACTACACCATAGTTGGCCAAAGGAACATAAAGGAGTGATTTGCATGTATCTCCCCATAATGCCTCATGTGAGAGTTAGGGGCAGATCAAGGGTCGAAGTGAATTCGAGGGGATTTTCGAAGTAAACAAAATCGAAATTCTATGTTATTTTTTGGATACTTCGACCATCGAATAGGATACTATGACTTTGAATTTACTTCGACTTCGATTCGAAGTAAAAATCATTCGAATATTCGACCATTCGATAATCGAAGTACTGTCTCTTTAAAAACACTTCGACTTCAATACTCCGCCAAATTAAACCTGGCGAAGTGCTATGTTAGCCTATGGGGACCTTCTACAGCATTTTTCTAAGTTTTTGGAAGTGGAAGTAAAATCATTCGATCGTACGATAAAATCATACGATTCAAAGTATTTAATGGTTCTTTGACCGCAGAATACACAAATTCGATGAAAAAAGTTTGAATTCCTTATTTGAATTCGAAGTATTTTAGTTCGATGGTCGAATTTTGAAGTATTTTTTACTTCGAAATTCGACCCTTGATAAATCTGCCGCTTAATCTCTTCAAAGGAACCCGCTCAAAATTTTACGTCCAGCCCGATCAACGAGATATCCAAGTCTTCTGCCAATATTAGACGGCTCTTTTCCCACCATAATACACACCGAATATTGTATGACAATTAATTTCGTACAATATTATCTGTGCGTCTATGGCCACCTTTACACGAGATAACAGCTGCCCGGTAGATCTAAGAACAGCCTAAGAACAGCATTCAATAGTAACATCCCACTGCAGCACATTCAGTTACATTGAGTTAGAGAAACAACAGCCTGCCAGAAAGCAGTTCCATCCTAAAGTGCTGGTTCTTTCTGAAAGCACATGACCAGGCAAAATGACCTGAGATTGCGCCTACACACCAATATTACAACTAAAAAAATACACTTGCTGGTTCAGGAATTACATTTTATAATGTAGAGTGAATTATTTACAGTGTAATTTAGAAATAAAAACGACATCATAAAAATTGTGACATAAACTATACCCCCACAATGAACTCTTAAGCAACAGATAGTTGACATCATATGAAGTGGCATATTAAAGAATCTTACTAAAATGGTCTATATATTTAAAGGAACAGTAACGTCAAAAAATAAAAGTGTTTTAAAGTAATGAAAATATAATGCAGTGTTGCCCTGCATTGGGAAAACTGCTTAAGGAACGCTACTATTGTTTATATAAATAAGCTGCTGTGTAGCAATGGGGGCAGCCATTCAAAGGAGAAAAGGCTCAGGTTACACAGTAGATAACATATAAGCTCTGTCTGTCTAATGGTGTTATCTGTTATCCATTAGTTAACCTGTGCCATATAGCTGTTTTTCAATTTCCGCCATTGCTACACAGCAGCTTGTTTATATGAACTATAGTAGTGTTTCTGAAGCAAACACATCAGTTTTACCAGGGCATGGCAACACTACATGATAATATTTTCATTACTTTAAAACACTTACATTTTTTGGTGTTACTGTTCCTTTAAGTAAATAACTACTGGTTGGGGATCACTGCTTTAAGGTGAGCCATGGGTCAATCATCCTATCTGTATTAAAAACATTTCTTAAAAATGAATTTACTAACTGACTAACTGCCACCAGTCAAATTGTGTAAGTGTTATGTTCTGCACCTCACCCCATGGACATGGATTTTGAGACATTTCTTCTCTTTCTCTCCAAAAAAAATCAAAACAAACAAACAAGGAAATATTACAAAGAACCAAATGTCCTAACCCTATTTCAATTAAAAATAAATCCTCCCATGAACTGATGATTTCTGATTTTGTAATCCTAAATGATGGGATTATTAAATCCAGACAAATGATGCAGAAACTTCAACATTGACTGGAAATTGAAGGGACAGGCAACCTTGCAAATGCTTTTAGCACTTTTATTTAGTAAATAGAGACATCCATCCAGTCTGTGCTATTAGCATTGTACAAACTGTACAGAAGTTTGTTTGGCCTGGCACTTAGAATTCAACTTATCCATGATCCTTTGCAAGGACCTTAAAAAGAGTGCACTATAGCATGACTGTGAAGACAGAGAAACGAATAACCATTCAGACAATGTTCTGGCCAATAATTGAAAGACAGCAATCGTACAAAAGTTATTTGACAAATAGTAGTGACAGTCACCCATTGATATTAATTTAAAAAACTGGGCAATACTAAAAAATGATCTAAAAGTTGGTAAACTGTTTTCTGCCCCTCCAATTTTCTCTTACAAGAGAGGCAAGGATATTGGAGATATGATCAGGTATAAAAAAGATGTCACTCAATTGGAAAAAGCACCTCCCGGGACTTACCCTTGCCACAACTGTGGACATTGTAATAGTATCACAAAAGTGGATTATGTCATACATCCCAGTAAAGGTACACGCCACCACACGAGGGGATTCCACACATGTAACCCTGTGAATGTAATTTATTACATGAAATGCCTGTGTGGTATGGCCTACATCAGTCAAACAAGCAGACCAATCAAAACACAACTGAATGAACATAAATCGACCATGCCTAATTTTAAGCCTACTACAGATGATGAGAACACATCTAGTAAATACAAAAAACATGAAACTACACTGGCTAAACACTTTTTGGAGAAACAACACAAAATATCACAATTGCGATGGCAGATATTAGAGAAGTGGGTTGGTTATAGTGGACAGAGTCTTAAACAAAAACGAATTCAACATGAGGGTTATTGGATGTGGCTTTTACAAACCAAAGTCCCAAGAGGCCTAACTGAGGGTTTTAGTCTATCTTGTTAGGTATAAAACATGTTACATCTTAGGGTAAGGCCAGACGAGGAGATTCGGGGAGGTTTTGTCGTCTGGCGACTAATCGCCACGTCTTTTGCGTGACTATCTCCCCGAACTGCCTCAGCGTTTTTTCCCCATAGGCTACAGCGCAAAATCGTCTGCACTAATGCACACGCGGCGATGCGTTTTCAATAGTCGCCCAAAGTTGCCTCAGTGAGGCAACTTTGACACCGGTGTCCGTTTTTGGCGAAAATTCGTCGGCATCCAAAAAAACGGAGGCGACCGTTTCGCAAATTTATTCGCCGCAAATTCGCACCTGCCGAATAAATTCCCCATCACTATATATATATATATATATATATATATATATATATATATATATATATATATATACAGGTATGGAAACCCCTTATGCAGAAAGCTCTGGATTATGGAAAGGCTGTGTCCCATAGACTCCATTTTATCCAAATAATCCAAATCTTAAAAAATGAATTCCTTTTTCTGTGTAATAATAAAACATTATAATCGTTGCCAATCTCTCAATTCTGCAGAGTCTTGAGAAATAATTCATTGCAACCACAGGCAGAGAAACAACTGACAGTGACATGTGGACTCGATTTAGGGAGAGGGGTTATCCTGATAGGACGTTACAGGAGGCTTTGGATATATCCAGGACACGCTGTGGTGAGACAAGTAATTTATGTACGAAACGTGACAGATTGGTGTTTAGTACTAAATTTAATGAGTGTACAAATAATTTGGGTAAGTGTCTGAAGGACAATTGGAGAATCATTAGTGCAGATTCTGATTTACAACGGGTGGCCCCTGAGCCCCCTATGGTTTGTTATAGATGGGGCACTAATTTGAGAGATCTCCTAGTGAAAAGCGATCCTGTTGACTACTATCAAAAACAGCCTAAAGGTTGGCTTCAGGGAGTGAGACTGGGATGCTTTCGTTGTCCAAATTGCACCTCATGCAGGTACATGACACCTGGTAATTCTTTTTTACACCCTCAAACAGGCAGGCGTTTCTCTGTAAGACATCATATAACCTGTACCACTACACGTCATCTATTTGATTACATGTCCCTGCGGGTTGTCTTATGTTGGGAAGACAGATCAAACATTGCGCCTGCGAATGGATGGGCATAGGTCAGCAATCAGCGTGGCATTCAGGGATAATACTACTAATAAACCTGTGGCCACACATTATCTGGAAATGGGACATAGGCTCCCCACTTTTAAGTACATTGCCACAGACCATGTTCCTTTGAGACGCGGGGGTGATAGATCTAAAATTCTTTTACAGAGGGAGGTGTTTTGGATAAAAAAAACTCAATACTTTGGCCCCTGGAGGTCTAAATGAACATTGTTCCCTCCTGTGCTTTTTAAATCAACTGTGAATATTTAAGCTCAGCAAACTTAATAGGCTACTTCTTTTGCCATAATGTCTCTATTTATTAGATGTTACAATGTTTCAGCTTTTTCGATCTCAGTGGATGTGGTTTTAATCAATGTTTCTTTTCCATGTGATGTGTATATTTGCCTATCCTAAAGATTTCTCTATGCATTTTTTGGTGCAGGTTTTCTTTTCAGTCACATGATTGGTGCAATTACACATGATTGGGTGAGTGTCACATGTTTTAAAGGACAAGGAAAGTCTAAAATAGAATAAGGCTAGAAATGCTGTATTTTGTATACTAAACGTAAGCATGATCTTACTGCACCACAAAGCCTAATCAGACAAATGATTTATGCTTTCAAAGTTGGCCACAGGGGGCTGTCATCTTGTAACTTTGTTAAACATCTTTGCCTGACCCTGACCCTGCACATGCTCAGTGTGGTCTGGGCTGCTTAGGGATCGTCATAAACAAAGCTGCTTGAGTTCTGCATGGCTGGTAAGTAAGGCGGGGGCTCCCCCTGCTGTTCATAAGTATGATTGTTTTCCTGCTCAGCAGTTAGGGACCATCTGACAATTCCTATCCACAGCAGTAAATGAAGGGAGAATTTCACTGCATACAGTCAGGTTTCTTATAAAAACGGTAGACATTTTGTAATTAAAGTATATTGGAGATAGGTTTCTTTTTCATTAAAGATAGTAAAAATGGGATTTTATTTTTTTGCCTTTCCTTGTCCTTTAACTATTTAAATCTTTGTCTTTTTATTCTGAATTTGGTCTTGATAAAGGTCTTAAGTGAAGACCGAAACGTTGGCCGATTTTTAAAGATGACAATTAAAGTTTAAATTTTATATTTATTAAATCCCAGTGTGCACCTATTTTTTGGATGAATGAATAATACAGCAGTTTATTGGTAGCACCTGGGTAATTGCAATGTAATGGTGTGCGGAGGATTTATGGACCGTGTATATATATATATATATATATATATAATATCAAAACAGGGGGGTTGTGGGAGCACTCTAAAGGCTTTAAAGTATATATATATAAGTATAATAAATGCTATTGCATATGTACCCAAAACAGGGGTTATTTTGTTACAAAGTTATGATCATAAAATTGATAAGCCACCATACCACGTCAAGGTAAACCCCGAATGGCGGTCCCTAACTTGTTTTATATTTTTATATTTAGCCCTTAGTGAAAAAACAGCGTTCAACGGACATTGATTACAGGTAATGCTAAAATGCACATAAAATATAAAACAAGTTAGGGACCGCCATTCGGGGTTTACCTTGACGTGGTATGGTGGCTTATCAATTTTATGATCATAACTTTGTAACAAAATAACCCCTGTTTTGGGTACATATGCAATAGCATTTATTATACTTATATATACTTTAAAGCCTTTAGAGTGCTCCCACAACCCCCCTGTTTTGATATTATATATATATATATATATATATATATATATATATATATATATATATATATATATATATATATATAAATTTCTCTAATGCCTGATAATAACATCAAAGAGCAGGGTGCCAGATGTCTCCTTGTTCTATTTTATAAAGCTTGGTGTATTTATAGACTAGTGTTTCTTAAAAAATTCTTCCTCTGTGTTTTTGAATTAGAGATCCTACTTTTGATAATAAGTTCAAATGGGAATTTATAGTCCACCTTTGGGTAAAAAACACTGAAGCAGTGGCATGATGAAGAAATGTCAGTCATACAATGTACAATAATTAGAAAACAACAGATGATGGTTGGGGAACTGCAATATCCTTATATGTAAATCTACTTGCAAATGGCTTTCAACAGAGTTTGAGTAATTAAAAGGAAAAAGCTTCCTCTAACTTTCGGAGAAAGGTTTAATGCTTTTTGAAGCAACACTCGGCAGTGTCGTCCAGGTAAAATAAGTGAGTGTGTGTTTAAGCTGGGCATACACAGACAGAAATTGTTGTATGTCAGAAGATCGATGGTAAGACCAATTGCTCATTTACATATAGCGCTGCAGTGTAAATAATGAATGTTGCCATCTCGAAATGATGTTAAATAAATTGCTGTGTGAGTCTGCTGGGCACCAGCACATCTAGAATGCACATAATGTCCTTTTTGTGGCCTCTTTCTCCTATTTCCATTTTAACTGAAATAATGCGGCAGGTGACTGTGTCTTTCCCAGAAGTCGAAGTTTCTTTTCACCTCCACAGATGGCTCTTGTTTGACACTGGGATACCTTCCAAGTAATGGGAAAGAGACACAGTGTGAGTTCTAATAAAAACATTTGTGCATAGACAGAGCTGAGAGAACACTGGCAGGCAGTAAGTATGTGTGCTCTGTGCATACAGTGGCTCTCTAACCAGCTATTAGTTCAACCCACTTGGGCATTTCTGGTTCCAAAGCATCATTTATAGAATCAACCTGCAGAAGGCTTTGAAGCCTGTCTTAATCCTGCTGAACACACAGCTTGGATAATGGAAAACTTGATGCTCCTCTGTATTGAGCCATGTAGTCTTATGGGAAAGGACATTAGCATGTACAGACCCTGTTGTGTTCTCAAGCCACATTGCGTTATGGAACTATTTGTTTGGTTATTTGCTCTTCAAAACAACCTAGTAATTTATATATCTACTGTATGTTTTTTTTAAAATTCTGCCTCGTAGATCCCACCAGTACACCATGACGAGGAAGCCCTGTTTACAAAGCTCATGTGTTCTGCTGAATGTATATATATATTGCTTAGGTTGTAAAACAAAAACAACACCACACTACAGGGACATTGCCGGTTTGGCAGCCAGTTTGCAGTATATTTAACTGTCCATGATACTGCTTAAAGTGCCAACACAGATACTTTATACTTGTTTGACACTAGGTCCGGACTGAGAATTAAAATAGGCCCTGGCATTTCAGGTACACAGAGGCCCAATCAGCCCACACAGAAGCCCAAACAGCCCCCACCAGCCCACTAAATAGTGACTTTCTATGCCACCTTATAGCAGCCCCTCTGGCATTTGCCAGAACCAGGTCTGGACTGGGAGTCAAAATAGGCCCTGGCAATCCAATACAGAGAGGCCCGATCAGCGACTCACCAGCCCACTAAATAGTGACTTTCTATGGCATCTTATGGCAGCCCCTCTGGCATTTGCCAGAACTCACAGATTGCCAGTCCAGGCCTGGCCAGAACCCACAGATTGCCTGTCCGGGCCTGATTGATACTGCAGACTTAAGCACAACTAAACACGGCATAGGAACATTTTACATAAGCAATTAAGCTATGGGGATATGTAATAAAAGAAGTACATTAAATAAAGGGTCTCAAAAATAGCATTAAAAATAGTATTTTGTAATGTAATAAGGCAGTTTTACAGATTGATAATTGATAATTTTCAAGACCTGCATAAATGGCAGACCCGCATAAATGCTTTATTTTTTCCACTGAAAAAATTCTCTACTACATTCTCTACTTGGAGTAAGGTTCTTAGTGGGGTCCCTCAGGGCTCAGTATTAGGTCCACTTTTATTTAACTTGTTCATTAATGACTTAGGGGAGGGTATTGTAAGTAATGTATCAGTGTTTGCAGATGACACAAAACTATGCAGCCCAATAAATTCCATCCAGGATGTGGCATCCTTGCAACAGGGCAATCTGGCAGATGAAATTCAATTTTGATAAATGTAAAGTCATGCACCTGGGATGTAAAAATATCCAAGCCCTTAATGGGACTGTACTAGGCAAATCCATTATGGAAAAAGACCTTGGAGTCCTTGTAGATGATAAACTTGGCTGTAGCAAGCAATGCCAGTCAGCAGCATCAAGGGCAAATAAAGTCTTGAGATGTATTAAAAGGGGCATAGAGTCAAGGGAGGAGGGGGTCATTCTTCCACTGTATAGAGCACTTGTAAGGCCCCATCTAGAATATGCCATACAGTTTTGGTCTCCATCACTCAAACAGGACATTATTGTATTAGAGAGGGTACAGAGAAGGGCAACTAAGCTGGTAAAAGGTATGGAAAATCTTAGCTATGAGGAAAGACTGGCCAAATTGTGGCTGTTCACCCTGGAGAAGAGGAGCTCAAGGGGTGATATGCTGGGGTGGGGCTTGGGTGCTTGTGTGGGCGGGACCAAGGGGGCCCCAAAAATTTTGTTGTACAGGGCCCCGTGATTTCTAATGGCAGCCCTGTATAAATATATAAGGGAATGATATAATAATCTCTCTAATGCTTTATTTACCAGTAGGTCTTTCCATCTGACACAAGGTCACCCATTCCGATTGGAAGAGAGAAGGTTCCGTCTAAATATTCGGTGGGGGTTTTTACAGTGAGAGCTGTGAAGATATGGAATTCTCTCCCTGAATCAGGTTTAAGCTTTAAGAAGAGGTTGGATGGCTTTTTAGCCTGGGAGGGAGTATAGGTTTTATGGAAGATGCAGGGACTGACCCTGCAAATTGGAGAGGCTTCAAATGTTTTTTTTGCCTTCCTCTGGATCAACTAGCAGTTAGGCAGGTTAAATATAGACTTAAAAGTGTGAACCTGATGGATGTGTGTCTTTTTTCAACCTCACTTACTATATAAAGCATTTTTTAAGACCTGGTATAATTTTTGCCACAAAAAAAACATTTTCATTGAGAAGTTTTATACACTGCAAAGTGGCGCCAACTATAACTTACTCAACATTTTATCCCTGATTGATGGGTCAATAATTCCTGCTTTTTTTTACTCATTACTTTCTATTCAGGCCTCTCCTATTCATATCTCAGGCTCTTATACAAATCAATGTTTAGTTGCTAAAGTAATTTGTACATTAGCAACCAGATTGATGAAACTGCAAAAGATAGAGCTGCTGAATAAAAAGCTAAATAACTCAGAAACCGCAAATAATAAAAAATTAAAGCTAATTGCAAATTATCTCAGAATATAGCTCGCTACATCATACTAAAAGTTAACTCAAAGGTGAACAACCCCTTTGACAAAGTTTGCTTCCACACGTCTTCCTGTTACAGTTAGAGCTGCAGTATTTCTGGTCAGGTGATCTCTGAGGCAACACATAGAGTATCATAAAATGGGCACTAAAGGGAATGGGGGAGAAGGGAAGGGAGGGAAGGGGGTGATATCACTCCAACTTGCAGTACGGCAAGACTGAAGTTATCAGAGCACAAGTCACATGTCTAGCCACATGACAGATTTCAAAATTAAATATAAAAAAATCAATTTGCTCTTGAAAAAAATGGATTTCAGTGCAGAAGTCTGCTGGAGCAGCACTATTAACTGATGCAATTTGAAAAAAAAAACATGTTTTCCTATGACAGTATCCCTTTAAACTATTCTCTCCTATTGAATTAACATTTCACTTTATTGATTCTTCATTTTTGTTTAAGTGTGAACTCTGGCAGCCATTTGTTTTAATTTAAAATGTGGATTTCCTCTGATACGTCTTGTTTTTTCCTAGGTCTGCAAACCTGCAGTGCTAGGTAGCATATAGCACAGATACTGTATGTGTCAGAAAGCAATTTCCATAGTTGAATGCATGATTCTAGCACATGTCAGTGAATTGGAAAGACCAGCTGTTAGCACCATGGGACTGAATTGTTTGCACTTGGAGAAAGTGTTGGTCGAGGGAGTGAACTAATAAATCATTAAATATCTCAAAACTCTAAGCAAATAATAAAACCCAGCTGCGAATTTTATTAAACATCCACTACAGCATGAGTGCATTTTATAACAGTTTCCTTTAATGATGCAAGGCAATATGACAGTAATGCATTCAAATCCCAAAAGTATGAAAGACCTTCAGTAATTCTCTATGACATTTCCTGTAATAATAAATATAAATACTGGAACTGTACAAGAAACAGAAAGCAGTGTAATCATGTAAACTGCTTACCTTTGAGGTGGTTGTGAGCAAATTGCCACTTTGGAGGCTCAAGTTATAGCACTAGAGCAACAAATTGCAACACTGAGGTCAATTGATAGTCTTGAAAAGAGTCTCTTGCTCACTGAGTAGGACCTAGTGGGTTCAGATAGTTTGGGGGGAACAGAACAGCAGCAGGATATTAAGCCAGCTAGCTGGGTGACAGTTAGAAAATCTAAGGTGGGTAAAAGGAAAATGGAGGCTTATACATCCCAACAGATTCGCCAGATTATGTGAAGAATATGGGAGAGTGAACTCTGGATTGGCAATTCTAGATGGGCTGATCTCTCTAACATCCAGGAGACCAGTTTCTCTAGTAGCGGTGTGGAGGAGATAATAGTCAGGCCTAAGCAGATAGGGGATGTAGGGGATTCAGTTATTAGGAATGTTGATAGGATAATCTGTCATCCGGATCGCTACAACCAAACAGTTTGCTGTCTTCCTGGTGCCAGGGTTCGACATGTGGTTGATTGAGTAGACAAATTATTGTGTGGATCTGGGCATGACCCAACTGTCTTAATACATATTGGTACTAATGACAAAATAAATGGTAGATGGAAGACTTAAAGTGTTCAGAGATCTAGGCTCTAAGATTAAGGAAAAGTCTTCCAATGTCATTTTTTCAGAAATTTTTCAGTGCCACGTGCAAGTTTAGGAAAACAGCGGGAGTTTAGGGAGCTAAATCTGTGGCTCAAGTCTTGGTGTAGGAAGGAAGGGTTTGGGTTCCTAGAGCACTGGGCTGATTTTTCCTTGGGGTACAACCTATACAGTCATGACGGATTGCATCTCAGTGGAAGGGGGTCCCCTGTGCTAGGGGAAAGAATGGCTAAGAGGTTGGAGGAGTGTTTAAACTAGGCAAGGGGGGGGTGGGTGAGATAAAGAATTATGGGGAAGCTAGGGTAGACGGGGTAGTGGGATTAGTAAGGGGTCATGGTGGAGGAGTGAGGGGGCATACAGTTTACCAGTGGTCCCTCTAATACTAATACTAACTTAAGATATAATTCTCCACTAAGTAATGCATATTTCTACAGAAAAGGTAGTAACCTCTGATGTATGCTGGCATATGCACGGGGTTAGTCAAAGGGGAGACCTAGAATTGATTGCATGCTCTAAAAATTATGATATAATTGTTATCACTGAGACCTGGTGGGATGAAACATGTGACTGGATTGTGAATTTAAATGGTTACACCCTTTTTAGGAGGGACAAAGGGATTAAAAAGGGTGGAGGAGTGTGTTTGTATGTAAAGCCTGAATTAAAGCCATGCGCTAAAGAAATAACCATAGCTGGCACTGGTGAGGGTGTAGAATCCCTCTGGGTAGAGATTTTGACTGGGCAAAAAGGTTACAAAAAGAATTATCATTGGTGTATGCTATAAACCGCCTCATATAAGTGACGAGTATGAAGCCCAACTACTTTTACAAATAGAAGCGGCTTCACAACTAGGTCGAGTTATTACTATGGGTGACTTCAATTATCCCGACACTGACTGGGGTAATGGGGTTGCCAAGACAGAAAAAGCTAGTAGGTTTGTAAATATGCTGAATGACAACTTTTTATTCCAGCTTGTTCAAGAACCTACTAGGAATAACTCTCTTTTGGATCTTGTAATAACTAATAATACTGAACTCATTTCTAACATTTGTGTAGGTGAGCATTTAGGGAATAGTGATCATAACATGGTCTCCTTTGAGATTCTATAAGGGAGTAACTAAAACACTGAATTTCAGGCGTGCAAACTTTGACAGTATAAGGGCATCTCTGCAACATATTAAGTGGGAAATGCTTTTCACAGGGTTAAACACAGGACAAAAATTGGAAGCCTTTAAAATGAAGCTTAATAAATATACTTGTCAGTATATTCCCCTTTGCAAAACAAAACATTTTTGGTTCAATAAAAGTGTTGGTGTTGAGGTGGGTAAGAAAAGACGTGCTTTTAAGGCTTTAAAGTTAGCTGGGACAGCCAAATCATTTATAAGGTACAAGGAGGCTAATAAATCATGCAAAGAAGCTGTGAGGCAAGCTAAAATCGATATGGACAAGGATATTGCGGTAAGCAGTAAATAGAATCCAAAATTATTTTTTAAATATTTTAATAGTAAAAAAATTAAGCAGGAAGGGGTAGGACCTTTACTATCAGAGGGGGGGGGAGTAGATGGTTGATGAGAACAAACAAAAAGAGATTCTGAACTCAATTTTTTTTTGTAAAGAAAGTTTCCTTATTAATAGTCCCAATTCTAGTAATACAACTAATGATGCATGGTTCACACATGAGGAAATTCAAAAGAGACTAGAACATGTTAAGATAAACAAAAGTCCGGGGCCAGATGGTATTCATCCCAGGGTATTTAGCGAGCTTAGCTCTGTGATTGCCAAACCTCTTTACTTAATTTTTCAGGATTCATTGAGGTCTGGAATAGTGCCGAGAGACTGGCGAATTGCTAATGTGGTGCCTCCATTTAAAAAAGGACCCCGTTCTCAGCCTCAAAACTATAGGCCAGTTAGTGTAATGTCAGTGATAGGAAAACTTTTCAAAGGGGTTATAAAGGATAAGATACTGGACTTTATAGCAAATCATAATACTATGAGTTTGTGCCAGCATGGCTTTATGCGTAATAGATCTTGCAAGACTAACAATTTCTTTTTTATTATGAGAAGATGAGCAGGGACCTTGATTCTAGGATGGCAGTGGATGTGATTTACTCAGACTTTAAGGATTTGATATAGTGCCACACAGGAGGTTTCTGGTTAAATTAAGGAATGTTGGCATGGAACATAGTATTTGTACCTGGATAGAGAACTGGCTAAAAGATAGACTACAAAGAGTGGTGGTAAATGGAACATTTTCTAATTGGACCAGTGTTGTTAGTGGAGTACCGCAGGGCTTTGAACTAGGTCCTTTGCTTTTTAAATTGTTTATTAATGACCTGGAGGTGGGCATTGAAAGTACTGTTTCTATTTTTGCAGATGATACTAAATTGTGCAGAACTATAGGTTCCATGCAGGATGCTGGCACAGTGATTTGACTAAATTGGAAAATTGGGCAGCAAACTGGAAAATGAGGTTCAATGTTGATAAATGCAAGGTTGTGCACAAAGGGGACCTGTCACCCAAAAAAAAAAATATTCAAAATCCTATTTTATCACATTAGTCAAGCAAAATGAACTTTAATTTCACTCTATAAATTATTTGAATCTTGTTTCCTTCTGTCTGGGAATTCAAAATGATAGCAAGCAGGCAGCAGCCATTTTGTGGACACTGTTATTAAGACAAGCCTTGCATCATCTCAGAATCTTGTGGCAACTGATACAGAGTCCAAAGACAAAGAGCAAAAACATCTTAGAGGAGCTTTGAAAGTGTGTGGCTACCCAGACTGGGCCTTTGTCAAAACAGCAGCAACCAAGCCCAACAGGAACACCAATAGTAATAACCGCCCGGAGACACATGGAGTAGGTGAAACATAGTCATCCCATATGTAGCTGGAGTGTCTGAGAAACTCAGGAGGATTTTTAACAAACAACATGTCCCTGTGTTTTTCAAACCTAGCAACACACTGAGACACTGAGACAAAAACCTGGTACACCCAAAGGATCCAACCCCTAAAGAAAAAAAAAGTAATGTGGTATATGGAGTCCAGTGTAGCAAGGAGTGCACAGATCTATACATTGGGGAGACAAAACAACTGCTCACCAAGCGAATGGCTCAGCATAGGAGGGCGAACTCTACAGGGCAAAACTCAGCTGTCTTTCTACACTTAAAAGACAAGGGACACTCCTTTGAAGATAGCAAGGTCCAAATATTGGATAAAGAAGACCGCTGGTTTGAACGAGGCGTGAAAAAGGCGATTCATGTCAAGGTGCAGAAACCATCCCTGAACAGAGACGGGGGCCTTCGACACCACCTGTCTGCTACATACAATACTGTTCTAACATCTGTACCCCGGCGGTTTCGGAACACTTCACACATACATTCATGCAACTCTCACAAGTAACACCTCTTTCTAGGAGTTGCATGACACATTGGATAATCCTATCACATGTCCATTACCATGCCCTGGCTACACAATTAAATGGTAAAGAGAATGGGGGAATGTGTGGGAAGCAGTGACATCTAGGAAGTGCTGAATGGAAAGTGAAAGAAATTGTCTGCCCCGCCTCTATGCCCATGGCATAGAGGAGGGGCAGACAATATTTGATTGACAGCTGAGATTTTTAAATGAGCTTACAACAGCTATGAATGCTTTAATAAAAAAATTAAATTGGATTTCATGTTTAATTTGAAAAGGACTTTTATTATACAGATTTTTGTGTCTGGGTGACAGGTCCACTTTAAATGAGAAGGATCTGGGGTTTTTTGTACATAACACATTGTCTAACTCTGGGCAGTGTCATTCTGTGGCTACTAAAGCAAATCAAGTTATGTCTCGATGTTGTGGTGGCTGATTCAGTTAATGCCTTTAAGAGGGGCTTGGATGATTACTTAGACAGACATAATATCAAAGGCTATTGTGATTTTTCAACCCGATTTAACTATTTAACTATGTAACTATCCCAGACACCTTACAGAAAGCTATTGTTTTATTATATGCATTTTTACTTTCATGGTCCCCATCACCTTGATTTCATGGTCACTTGGCTCAGTATGACCAGAAAGAAACTCATACTTAAATGAAACACTTAACATGCATAAAATAAGCTTCTGAAAACTTGCAGTTTACAATCACAACTGTTTTTGTGCAAAGGAGTTTATAGTCATTTTGACAGCTCCAGTCAAAGTTCACTGCAAGGAAGGTGGTTCAGAAATGATTTACCCGTCTAATCAGAAGCCTTCTGCATAGCTTGCCATCTTTCCCTATCCTCTAATGTAGCAGATATAATATTGCTGGGCTATTGAGGGCTCCAGGGTGAGAGAGGGTTTTATTTTGTATCTTATACAATGGCCTGACCAAAGCTCCCTATGCAAGAGGCTTCTGATTGGAGCATTCTTCTAAATAAGATTTCAATAATTTAAGATATTAAATAGCAAACATGCCCAGAGTTTTTAAAATTGCACGTCTGTAGCCTGGGTCCAGACTTTCTTTCCCTCTCACTAAGGGCCTTGGGGTAGGCAGGCAAAAGTGGTATGTGCCCAGTGCTACCCCCCCCCCCCACCCGTTTCTATTTAAAAAGCTAAATTTCTCTTGGAACTGTGAGTATGCTAAAAGAATTTACATTAATTTACTTACTTTGGAGACTGAAGACCTCAACAGACCCTTATCTGTGGCAAGGCCTACAGCCACAACATAGGTTTACATGGGGCACAGGGGTCAAGGTACGCAGGAGATCTTTTGGCCAGCATAAAATCAAAGTATGTTCTTGCGTGTGATCCCGGAGGGGGGGGGGGTATTCGGGATGGTGGGATGTTGTTGGGCCATTATGCTAACCCCAGGGCACCATAGCAATAAATCCAAGTCTGGAACTAAAAAACAATGTCCAGGCCTATATAATATTAGATTATCATGACTATTTAGATACAGTGCTACAAGTTGCAAACAGATGAACATTCATTAATCTAAAGTCACTCCTTATAGTTGTACATTGCATTAGGCACATCTCCCAATTGTGGCCTTAATTACACAGGAATTATGGAAAAACACTGCACTGTGGGTAAAAAACTGTGCAGTCTCCAAAGTAAGAAGGTTAAGTACTTTGAGGCCAACTTTCACTTTGCAGAAGCAGATGACCTTTTCTGAGATGTGTGCTGTGCAAGTCAGTGGGTTCCACATTGATAGTACAGAGATTTATTGTACCCTGTTATAGCAATAAACATTTTTTTCTCTAGGGAAGTAAAAAAAAAATAAAAGTATGGGTATGTTACTCTGTAAACCCACTATCCAGATTGCTAGTGGCAAGACTGACAATAATAGTCTACATAGTGTATTGTTTTAAATTAATGAATAATTAATTGTTGTATGATCTGCCATTTGTCAGCATTGAGTACAGTGCTTTGTAGCTGATAATAACTAAACAAGCATGCATCCGTGTTTATTCAATTTTTTAATTCTTAAATATGTTCAGTAAAGTTTGGACACTGCTCCAAATTCTAGATACAAACTTTTATCACTATCCTACATTTATATAATGCAAACATATCCCATAAAACTTTACAGAGATTGTAAATCATTAACATTAATCGTTGCCCCAGTGGAGGTTATATATAACTTTCTCAAGAGACAAAAAAATGCCAAAGTCCCGGGCATAGTGGATAATATAAACTGGTATATAGATTTACAATCTTACATAATTCATAACATAAATACATAATTCATATACAAAAACAGAACTTTTAAAAGGCTAAAAATCGTAGTAATATGTTAGAAACCTCTTAAATAATGTACATGGTAAAATCAAACCTTGTGAGTGACTATCATGACCATTTAACCAAAGAGACATTTGTCAGAAGCTGCTTTGTCCAGTCCCTGGTTACCTCCAATAGCAACTCATAAATTGGCTGCCGGCTCATTAACTCTCCTATTTCATTCTGAAAGGAGAAAAATGCATGAGAAAATAAAGACAGACTGGCCTGCAGAATTTACATAGATTTCCTGGAAAATGCTTGAACTGAATATACTTGTCAGGTTGTATTTATGGACTCATTGCTCCTCTAATCCTATCTCCTTAAACAAGTCTTTGTGACACAGTTCGTATTGGCTGGCCAAAGGCTAAAAGATTAATCATGAGGAATTTAATGGGTGATATTCAGATTGATATATTTGGCTCAGAATAGCTTCACCTCTCTATTGTGCTTAAATGGGAGGTGATGTGTAATTATCTTGGAGAAGAATCTTATATGCATTGCTCTAACTCCCCCCTGGGAGAGTAAACTTCACAAAGCAACATTTTTCCAGTACTGTAAATATTCAGTGTTCACACATTAATCGGGGTTAATAGGGAAGTTAAACGACCTGTAGCCTGCAAGCTGGTAACAACGAAACGTATACCTAGAAACACAAATTACTGCACACAAGCTCTGAATTGAATGTTAGACATCCATCCAGCAACTATGTAGCAAGCCAGCCAGTTCAGGTTATGATCGCAACAGTATATTAAAACTTAACCCTTAATAGTAACTATGCTTAGTAAAAACCAAATAGGCTCAAACCGACATAAACACACGCAGCATGTTCCAATCACAGCTGTGCAGGACAATGTCCTTAAAAATAACACATATTAAAAACTGAATGTGTAGGCGGATTAGGTAGGCTAGTGGTAACCAAATGTTTAAATGCACTTCACTGTTCACACAGCGTTAATACCAGTAGCGCTCTTAAATGTATTCCACACCTTCCAATGAGCCACCTTTGAGCCCCCCACCATTCCCTCCCAATGCTATAGTTTCTGCCTAGCTACGTTGGGAAGCGTGGGAACTAGCCTCACCACCTTCCACCTACACCACCCAACGCGTTTCACTGCTTGGCAGCTTCGTCAGGGGCCAGATGAGGCTAGTTCCCACGCTTCCCAACGTAGCTAGGCATGAAAACATTTTTTAACCCATCGAACTGCCAAGCTACAACCAAAAGTCTGGTAGTAGCTTAAATTAAATCGATGCAGAGTCAGCGCAGCTTCATGAGTCTTCAGTAAGTAAACAGCGTATCTGCACATGCGCAGTTGTAGTAATTTTCTGGTCCCGAACAACTTAACATGCGTTGACAGCCATGGAAATTGCCTAAGGGACCCAAAGATTCCGAAGCTGTGAAGAATTTGGCCGTGAGCTCCGCTGCGCTGACTCAGCATTGAGGTGTAATTAAAGACTTATGGGCATTTACAGGTATTAACACCTGTGTGTGGGGGAACAGGGAAGGGGACTATGGAGGGCAGGGGTTTTCATTAGTTTCGGGTTTAGTTCTCCTTTAACGTCCACAGTTCCCATTAACTGTCTTTTGTTGCAGTTAATGGCTGGGACCACTTGTTGCTCCCCTCCTTCTCCTCCATGGCATGCGCAAGTCTAATGATGTCTTGTCCAGAGCACTGGCAATTAGCACAAAGTAGATTTAAAGAGCTAGTAAATCTCCAGCATGTCCCCAGTGCTTCAGAATCCATTCAAGTTTGGCTGGGCAGCATGTGCCCTTTATTCTGCTTCCCTAGGGCCAGGCCATGGTACATATGAGGCTAGCACTCAATAGTAAAAATCCATGTCCCACTGCGACTACTTCAGTTACATTCAGTAGCATGTAATTTGGGAATAAAACGTAACCATAAAAATCATGACATTATCTCTTTAACACTAAAATTTCCAAATAAATAGTTTTTAACACACCGATTCCTGCAGTAGTTCTTCCCTAATTTTCACTCACCAAATAAACGAAATATAAAATATGGGAAGACCATCTTCAAAAGACACCATTTTTTCTTTTGTTCTGTTTTTGGTTGCCAGGCATTTACTGGGAAACATTGGTAACACTTTCATGATACTTAAAATAACTTCTGTTCTGGCAGTCCATGTTGTGATAGGATAATTGCACGCTTCTTTAAAATTAGCTATTATACTTTACACCTTTCACACCTCCTTTTAAAAATGCTGCAGCTTTGAAAAGGGACGAGCAATTGTCATGGTGCCAAAAAAATTCTACCAGGCAGTCAGTTGCCAGAGTATGAAATATGAACATATCTTATTAGCAAGGATCATAATATATGGAATTCCTTTAAAGGGCACCTGTTGGGTAAAAATGTTATCCCCAACCAAAGGTGCGGGCTAATAGACCCCACATTCTGGTTGGGAATAACAGTAGCTTTTTAAAAAATGCCCCCCCACCAGCGCTGTTCTACCTGAACCGGGAGGGAGCTCCCTGTGCGATCAGCCATGTCCAGTCACTTGCATGCCTATAATGTGAATGTGACGTCATGCGCATAATGAGCAATTCGGGCAGCTTTTAATTGAGTGAATGACCGGACATGGCTGCTTGCACTGGGATCTCCCTCCTGGTGCAGGTAGTGTAGCACTGGCGGGGGGCATTTTTTTTTAAAAAAAAAGCTACTGTTAACCCCAACCGGAATGCGGACTCTATTAGCCGGCACCTTTGGTTTGGGATAACATTTTTACCCAACAGGTGCCTTTTAAGTTTGCTTCTGATGTTTTTTATTTTTTAAAATAGTTTTTAGAAACATTAGTCTCTCCATTTTAAATGCTACATCTTCCCACAGTGTTGCCTAACTGCTACTTGATCCAGAGGAAGGCAAAAAAAAACCCATTTGAAGCCTCTCCAAAAAATTCCTTCCTCACTCCAAGATGGCAATCGGACCAGTCTCTGGATCAACTTGGACTATGAGCTATCTTCCATAACCCTGTATTCCTTCACTCGCTAAAAAGCCATCCAACCCCTTATTAAAGCTATCTAATGTATCAGCTTGTACAACTGATTCAGGGAGAGAATTCCACTTTAAACAAACACTTTCAAATATTTTCTTCTAATTGGAATGGGTGCCCACATGTCAGCTGGAAAGACCTACTGGTAAATAAAGCATTAGAGAGATTATTATATGATCCCATAATATATTTATACATAGTCATCATATCTCCCCATAAGCGCCTCTTCTCCAGCGTGAACAACCCCAATTTGGCCAGTCTTTCCTCATAGCTAAGATTTTCAATACCTTTCACCAGCTTAGTTGCCCTTCTCTGTACCCTCTCTAATAAAATAATGTCCTGTTTGAGTGATGGAGACCAAAACTGTACGGCATATTCTAGACGGGGCCTTACCAGTGCTCTATACAGTGGAAGAATGACCCCCTCCTTCTGCGAATCTATGCCCCTTTTAATACAGCTCAAAACCTTTTTTCAAATAAAACTCAGCCTAATGAAGTTGTGCACTGAGGGAGGCATGCATTCAGGGGATACACACTAATTCCTGTGAAACAGGAATGGGATTTTTTCCAAATCGAAAGAGAGCAATGATGAGATGATCAGATGTAAGAACTTTTGCGGTACTTTAGAGTTGATCGTCCTGCAAATCAGAAGCTGATTTGAGCTGAAAACTCTACTGACCATAGAAATCAAAGGAAACTTCATGCATCATTTATATAGAAAGCTTAGAGTACATTGCATGAGTATATAGGCAAAATACAGGTCTTTTTATAACAGTACATTTGAAATCACATATATATAAAAAAAATAAAAACAGTCAAATATGTTACCATGAGATGTGTAAAACACAATTTTCTTCTGCGAAGATCTTTAAACACCACCCTGTTCTGAATTTTATGTACAGTCTTGCACAGGGGCGTAACAATAGCACTGCCCCCCCACGACACATTTTCAGAGGGCCCTGAGCGCATAGGCACCCCTGGGATTTTAACAATATAGAGAACAGAACCTGTGGTCTGAACCCTCCTTTTCCCCAGCCCCCCCCCCACAGGGTCTTCTTCCTCTATAGTTACACCAGTGGTCCTGCATATAGTGAAACACGGTCTTTTATGTTAATATTAACATACCGCTGTTTCGAATTTTACTCTTTCATAACATGAAACACACTCTTCAATGCAGATATTAACATACCATCATATTTTGAACTTTAGAGCTGCAACTACACCCCTACAAAATATTTGCAACCTCTGTATTTTATAATTATATTTTCTGTAATTCTCCATCTTCACCTTTTCATTTTTTCCCTCTTGTGCTATAAGCCACTTTTCCTTGAACTTTTATTGGCAATTCTGGTCTGTTATTTACCTGGATAAGCAAACTCCAGAATACACAACCATGAACTCCAAATCAACAACAATATATCCATTGTTATCAGCCTTTTGATATGTTTTTGTGTAGGATTCCATCTCTCTTCCCTTGAGTTAAGCTGGCCATAGAGTGCAGATTTTAGCCTTGTATCCAACGAACGTTGCAATCTTCCGACCTGCAACTAATAATAATAAAGTAGTAAAAGAACAAATCAGACGACGTTCTGCCAGTTACAGCAATTGTACAATTGACAAATAGCAGTGACAGTCACCCATTGATATAGTCAGATAAGCAATTATCATTAGCCGACAGAAATCTTTTAACCTGTCTGATCGACTAAACGACCGATCGCCATGGTACAAAAAATGACAGGACAATCTACACACGGTCCAAAAATTGTACGAAACGTTAATTCGTACGACTATATATATATAAAAATTTCCTGTGCCTAGTTGATCCTTAAGTTGTGTTTTTTTTTCTAAAATTCTTTGTACTGTATCAGTATTTTGCTTGAGTGACCTGTTAGTAGCGATGAGTGAAATTTTGCCACAAAAATGACACCCATAGATTCCAATGGGTGAAAAAAATTGTCGCACAACAAAGAATTTGACACCCATAGACTTTACTGCATTTTGGCTAATTTTCGCCGTTTCACAAATTCACAAGCAGGCAAGCAATCAAATATGTTTAAAATTAGAATTTATTTGAATTAGAAAAAACCTCTAACATCTAACTAAAATTTTGATAAATAAGCCCATAAATAAGTCAAATGGCTGGGGTTTAGCTCACTGTTTAGGTTGTTTCTTTAAAAAAAGAAAGAAAAAAAAATGAACTAGCGATGAAGTTTCGCTGCAAAAATGACGCCCATAGACTCTAATGGGTGATTAAATTTGATGCTTGTCAAAAAATTGGTCACGTGTCAAAAAATTCGTCACGTGTCAAAAAATTCGTCACGTGTCAAAAAGATTTTGTCCCCCCCAGACTTCAATGCATTTCGAAGCGAAATGGGCCAAATTCACCCATCACTAGAATGAAGCTTTTGTAATGTTAATGTTTATTGCATTAGAATGACTGAATTTCAAATATTCTTTGGTTTAAAAAGCATACTTCTTATATGATTGTTCATATATTTAATTCATTGTATTTTCATTAAAATTCAATAAAAATAATTTTAAAAGAAAGAAAACGCATACTTCTTTGGATAATTTAATAGTGTATCAAATACAGGTATTGAATCTTGGAACATATGCAGAAAGCTCTAAATTATAGGAACGCTATTCCAATATTGCTATTCAGTAGATAAATTCATTTCTGACAGATTGGGTTGGTCTGATGAACACGCAAGACTAGTAACCCTGGACTGAATTACATACAGTATGCAGAAGGCATTTCTCTCAGTTGACTCTCAGTACATAGGTCAGCCTATGCATGACAAGGGGACTCCTAGACTGACCCTTTGCCCTCCCACTGAACCCCAATGTTACATACCTTAATGTATGTATGTACCTTAATGTACCAGGGGACAGATGTGGGGTAAAATGGCCTCAGCATTTATTCACATTTTATCAAATAAATAGGACCTTGCCAGCCTAACCCAAGGCAATATTGAAAGCCAGAATTTCATAAGAGATCGCTACTATGCTTTGTCATTCCTCACTGAAGACTTGAGATCAGCACTATGTCATTATATCCACCACTGAGTATTAGGCTGCCTCTACCTACAGAGAGGATGGACCCCAAACTCTGCTACAAGCAATGAGGTTGAAAAGAGCACCCCATAACTGTAAAGGCCCATTGAAGACAGGCTATAGATACAATGTCGCGGTCGGCACCCTAAATCCAGAACCAATGCTAAGCACCCTGTTCTCGGCCTTTAACAGCCGCCTTTCAACACGGGAGGAGCCCTCGGCTAATCAGATGCCGCCAGGTCTTATTAAGAGCGGTGCCAATCGAAGGGTTCTGGACGAGCAAAGGGGCACGACGGTAAAGCAAAGTCTTTTGGGCAGAAGGTCACAGTACAAGGCGTAGACAAAAGGCATAGTCAATCAGCCTAGGTCGAGGTAGGCAGAGTACAAGCGGAGTCAGACAGGCAAGGGTCAAACCAGGAGATCAATTAGAAGGGATACGGATACAGAAGAGTCGGTTACCAGGCAGGGTCAGGATTCCAGAAGTCAGGATAGTCTCAGGATAGTCTAAATAACACCAGGAACTCACTAGGAGAGAACCTATAACGGGCAAAGAATTACACACCGGAATTTCCTTTTATAGTGTTTGCGTCATCACACGACTGGAAACTGGCGCTTGAGAAGAGGAAGATCGGCATGGCGGGCGTCCCCGCAGAGAGTGCGGCAGGCGTCCCCACCGGCCCACTAGACCACCAGGGTGAGTAGCCCTCACATACATTATACAGAACCATGACACATTTATTAGTGAAGAAAAAACAATATTAATGGTAGCTCTAGGGACTGGATAGGGTTAAAGGGCTCAGTTTATAATGCAGCATAGGCTGCAACAATGCTAATAATGCAGTCACCTGACCCAGACATTTTAGGATACCTTTAATTCTAAACAAAGCAGCTATGTCAAGAAAGGCTATAAGCCTCTCATCCTGTTCCTTTAACAGTGTTCTGCTCTGATACAAAAAAAACTTCTGACAATCAGCATATGGCTAAATCCATCCTTTTTTCCATAACACACAGGCTATTCTATACTGAGAGGGCAAGACCTAAATGTAGATAAAAGTCTTTCATACAGTATGTGTTGTAAATCTGCTTACGTTTCATCTCCTATTTATGTATATCAAGAACACATAATCACAGGATAGACTCTTCAGATGTCCTCACATATGCAGAGAGCTTGTATCCTTTTAAACATTGCCAGATACATAACTGACCTCAATCAGGTTCACTTTTAATCTTTAAATTGCGAGAAACAAATGCAGCCCATAAAAGAATGAACCACAGTTAAAGTATAGCATCTTCTGATATGATATAAAGACATTAAAGGCAAGAGTGACTTTTTTCCTCCTTTTCCTGGTCACTCTACCACTATATATATATATATATATATATATATATATATATATATATATATATATATATATATATATATATATATATATTCGTCCCTTTTATAAAATGTATAATGAAACCATAGAATTCTTAATGAATCAAATGAAAATTGAGCATAGGACTGGCCAGATATGGGATGACTTTGACGTAGTTGGCCAGCTTAAATATATTGCAATATATGGACAAACAATCCCTGTGTTGTTTAAAGGGTAAGGCATTTTTCAGTAGCAGTATGCACAAAATGTCTCTGTCTTAAATATATTGATAATGGGTTGAGTGCAGAGGAATCTTGTATTTGTCTATATGTATTTTGTGGTCACACCCTCATTGCACCCCCGCCTAATGTTTTTAAAAACTAGTGGTGAGCACAACTTTCCCTTGTTTGTTATAGTTCTACAAGAGCAGTGACCAGCTCCATGTTGTAGCTCCCACCCCCTCCAACTATAGTCAGGTGATCCCACTGGTGTCTAATAAAAGGGCAGCCAAGTTTGGGAGTTTTACTTTGAAAGCAGCTAGTAAGTTGCAGGTAAAACGTATTCGTCCCTTTTATAAAATGTATAATGAAACCATAGAATTCTTAATGAATCAAATGCAAATTGAGCATAGGACTGGCCAGATATGGGATGACTTTGACGTAGTTGGCCAGCTTAAATATATTGCAATATATGGACAAACAATCCCTGTTTTGTTTAAAGGGTAAGGCATTTTTCAGTAGCAGTATGCACAAAATGTCTCTGTCTTAAATATATTGATAATGGGTTGAGTGCAGAGGAATCTTGTATTTGTCTATATATATATATATATATATATATATATATATATAAAATTCACATTACATCAGCTCCTAAACCAATGCATTCCGCATTAGAAATTAATTATAAGCCCTGCAGAATCAGCATCTAGGACACATGAACATGATTTTCCATTTGGTGATTTCCAGCAATCCTTCAATCCTTTGACCTAACAAGACAGTGAGCTCCTGTTCAAAATTCTTACAGAATGTCTGTGATGTTACAGTAAGTTTAGTATACAAAATACAGTATTTATAGCAATATTCATTTTCAGGCTCTGAAGTTCTCCTTTAATTAAAGTCTCCAAATGTTATGCACCAATTTTTTTTAGCAAGATCATTTTTCTTGCACTTATGTAGATACTAGATGTTCTTATTTATATATTTCTATATATTTTTACTTACTCTCTACTTTGCTTTTTTAATAATGATTCCAACTTTTGCTTCAGTTCATCTAGTAATCCTCCTATAAGTATTATATTCTCTATGCTCCATGTACTCATCTTTCTGTCTGCCTCATTAATTTTACATAAGCCCTACTATTTTAGATATCATTGAATGCTAGCTGCAAACATGTGCCCTTACTCCTGCTCAAAACTTGTGACTGTCAACAAGGTAAAGCCTCAAACCTCAAAGTCTCCTCCAACATCACATTTACAACCTCCCTAATTAGATGATGGAATGGGCAGTATTTCTGATAATGCAAATATGGACGTTTTGTGCTTCTAAATATCTTCTCCATCCCTTTTAACATTTGACTCATTGCAGCAACTATAGAGACTAGCGTCCTAATGTAAAAGCTACTGATGTAAAAGTGCTTTCAATCTCAGTGCAGCCTCTGTAAGAGTTTAAGACCCTGATCTTAAAGCGTTCGATGATGTCAAGGAGAATTTCTCATTCCTACTAATTAAATTCAAGTCAATTAAAGTCAAATGAAATATGAAATATTTGATTTTTATTTAAAGCAGTATCTACTTGCATTCATAAAACCTTACTGCTATATCTGAGCAATATGCTGTACATATGTGCACCATAATTATCTTTTAACCATAAAGAACATTACAGACTCCTGCACTGGGACAGCAACTTTCTCACAAGAAACTGTTGAGCAACATTTAATTCCTTTTTCTTTTCTTCAGTAGTTAAATGAGGGGATCTTATATTTACTGTCATCCCGTGTTTTACTATAGAGTAGAATTTGGCTGTTACCCAAAGTAGTTAGTAGTAAGTATACAAAAGCTATTAGGCCAGTCTTTGAGTTGATCTGGTTGAGCAACAGGTCAGTATCAGGTTTCTTACTCACAATCACTGGGGCACAGAAAGGAAAATTGGTATTTTATATTCAATATATTCAATATATAAAAGAGTTGGGAAGCAACACAGGCATATTCCTGGGTGGTGCAAAATAAGTGCTGTGATTGGCCATTTGGTAGCCCCTTTGTGGACTGGCAGCCTATAGGAGTTCGTATAACAAAGAAAAAAAGGGGTAGGAAAAATGTAGTCTTTTTAGTTCTGTTGACTCCTGCCGGTACTGTTTCAGTCTCTCAACTGTTAAGTATATGGAGTAATGGCTGAAAGATTATAACACGCAATTCTCAAACTACTATCTTATAAAATAGGCATTTCGGCTAACTTTGGTGGAATAAGGTATGCATGCCTAAAGGATCTAATGGTCATTTAAAGGGAAAGCACATGGGATATCCTTTTATGGTCTGAAAAAGTGAAATAACTTGGAAAGGGAAAATAGTATAATAAAGCACCGTTTCCATACTCCAACACATGGGGGCTCATTTATGAACAGTGGGCAAATTTGCACCTGGGCAGTAACCCTTAGCAACCAATCAGTGATTAGCTTTTTTCAGCGAGCTGCAGTGTGAGCACTGAAAACAATCATCTGATTGGTTGCCATGGGTTACTGCCCAGGAACAAATTTGCCCACTGTTTATAAATGAGCCCCATGGTGTCCAATTGGATTATTTTGAAAATACTACACTATATTTTGTTTTTTGTTTGATCCGTTTGTTTTGCCAAGCCTACAGGAGGCTCTTCTTGGCAGTACACCTGCTTTTTTATGCAATGAAAACTGGCCTCCAAGCCTGGAATTCAAAAATAAGTACCTGCTTTAAGGCCACTGAGAGCAACATCCAAGGGGTTGGAGAGCAACATGTTTCTCGTGAGCAGCTGGTTGGGGATCACTACTCTAAGCCAATATTTTGTTAGTTTCTTACATTTAAATATACATCTTGTAGAATTGTCGACTGCCCATTTCATACCTCCCAACATGTGAAAAATGGAAAGAGAAAAAACCAACATCTGCGTAATGAACGTGAATTTTTTTACCACACCCGTTTCAAAGCCACCCTCCCAAATAAAGTTTTGCTAATGAAGGTGAAATTGCCCTTTAAGCTGTGAGTATCAGTTCCACCAAGAGACCTGCTTATCTTAAATAGTTACAATTATATCTGCTTATCTTAAATTGTACAAATGTATCTCAGTGCAAGTGCTGACTATTCTGGCCTCTCTGCCAAAAAAGCCTCTTATTTAATTAGGTTTCAGAAACTTTGTATCTTTTTTCTGGCATCAATGCTGGAGATCAAAGAGAAACTCAAGGGTTTTTAATAAAAACCCAGGACTGCGGGCTGAGCTGTCAATAACAGGATGTCCTGCAGTTGTGTGGTAAGCCTATGAGTAAGTGCCCCCAATAGGCACGAAACGCGTTAGGTTTTATGTCCTAATAAATTTTTCTACTTTTTACATTTGTTTTCTCATTATTGGAGATCCTCACATTCCTTTTGGACTTGGTATGCTATTTATCCTTCTGGCTTCTGCACCATATCCACCCATGTTGTATAAAGCATACCTTCATACCTTCATAGAGTTTTGCACACAAATAATCTGAGTTTGTCAGAAGATTTGAATAATTTATATGCTGTAACATTCCAGTTTTGCTTCCACCAAATACCCTGCTTGCTTTACAATTGCAGCTGCACATTGCAATGTACATTAGGGGTTTGTTGTCAATAACAAATAATTTCTTTACACGCTTGAGATGTAAAAATATTTCCCCCACTTTTCATTCTTAACCCAAAGTTCTCAACCCAAGATAAGTCATAAGGCATATTTTTACAAAACGAAAGTATATTTAAGTCAAATACCAATATGCATTACAATGAATTACAATTTTTGCAATGGTTTTAAATGTTTTTCAAGATACTAAATGTTTTTGCAACTGAAAACAACAATTGTTTATACATTGCTGTACTCCGGTTCTTACTCCTAAAAGCAGAGGTTTCCCTCAATTAAGCATTAACAAGATGAGGTCTCAGAGTCTGAATAAAGTTGCAGTTGATGACAGCTGTGGAAGGTGTAAAGAGTAAATATAAAGTCATGCGACAACAACAAAAATAAACACACTACCATTCTCTCTTCAACATAGTCTGCATCCTGCTTAAAGGAGACCTAAACCTCAACAAAGAATTAAGGGATCATTAACAATGACCATGGCTAGAAGTGCATGAGCTCTAAGAGACACAAAAGCACTCAATTAAATAGCACTCGCTGGGCTCTAACTGTGCTCTCTACCTTGCACCAGATAAGCCCAGAGTCAACGGTAGGCTGGTCCTTTCCTTACTATTTCTCTACCACCCAGTGGGGCCCTTGTACTAAGCAATGTGATTTGGACATAAAGGTTTAAAGTGATATTGGCACCACATGGCAGCAGTATGACAGAACTGCATTACAATTTACCTTCTAATTATTATTATTATTTTAATGAATAATAATAATATTATTATTATTTTAATGAATAAATTGGAAAGTAAATCTGGTTACCTTACTCATAATGTGCAGTGACAAGTTAAGCCTCAGATCTCATGGCATATGTTCTGAAAATGACAGTGCGTGCACATTATAGGCATATAACAAGGCCTTTACATTTTAAATAATTCACTCTACAATATAAAATTGAATTCCTGAATCAGCAAGTATATTTTTTTTAGTTGTAATATTGGTGCTTTCAGAAAGAGCCAGCTCTTTAGGATGGAACTGCTTTCTGGCAGGCTGTTGTTTCTCCTACTCAATCCAACTGAATGTGTCGCATGTGGGACCTGGATTTTACTATTGAGTGTTGTTCTTAGATCTACCAGGCAGCTGTTATCTTGTGTTAGGAAGCCGCTATCTGGTTACCTTCCCATTGTTCTGTTGTTAGGCTGCTGGGGGGGAGGGGTGATATCACTCCAACTTGCAGTAAAGAATGTCTAGCGCCATGTCAGATTTCAAAACCAAATATAAAAAAATCCGTTTTTTTCAGAAATGGATTTCAGTGCAGAATTCTGCTGGAGCAGCACTACTTAAGGACTCACTCCCATGAATGCAGTGCCTGTATGTGGATCTGGAAACCCGGTATCCAGAAAACGCCAAATCACGGGAAGCCCATCTCCCGTAGATTCCATTATGATCAGAGAATTCTAATTCATAAAAATGATATCCTGTTTTTTTTGTAGTAATAAAACAGTAGCTTGTACAGATCCCATACTTGAAACAATAAAACAGCTTAGCGTTGTGTATATTTGTGCTTGAATGTAACTTACAGATAAAGCCACTTGGATTTGTGTGTTAAATGCATCATGACTCGAGATAAACTGAAGACATTGTCTTATCTAAACTCATTTTGTGAGTATCACCATCCACTAACCATCCACTCCAACATTTATATACAAGTGTTTAATGAGAAGGGGAAAAAATTAGTTCAAAAAATGAATTTCATTCATTGTATTCTCTTAAATAAGATCAATTTTGTCCTTATATTTTGGAAAATCTGCTAGTGCTGGTGGCAGCGGTTATTGCAATCAGGGAAAAAGTGTAGTTTCTTTTTGCTCCCTGGTCCCAATTTGTGACCAAGAGTAAAATTATTATTTTTTTCTCTGACCAGGGCTGAAATACAAATTCATCTCTTTTGATGGCTACATTCTCTTTCTCAATCCAACTTTAAAATTCTATATTATTTATCCCAGTTAATGTATCTGCTGAATTTTTATATTGTGAGCTGTAGTTACCTTTGCATGTAAATTGTTTTTACTCCATCCCTGCTTATATAAGATGACCTTGTCTTTTCTAAAGCTGCTACAGATTGTGAGGCACATATTCTTATCCTGACATGTTTCCAGCAATCTTAAAATCATGTGAAAGAAAAGAGATTTCTATCACATCTCTCATCTCCTTCAGATTAGTAGAAAAAAATACAGATGATACATAAATTTGATCCACAAAAAGTCTGGAGTGCAAAGACATGTTTTCCATCCCCATTTATATTTACCCCTCTGTTATATAACGGCGTGGCATCTGTTTTTCATTAAAATAAATAGTGTTTACTTCAACTATCAACACATTTTTCCTGTCTTATCTTTTGTTGTAGACAGTGGGTGTAGTAGTGTTTTGGACCACATTGATAAATGCAGATGCTCCTAGAAGTAAATGGAGCAGCTGCTGGATATTTCTTTGAATAAGGTGACTTCTAAGGTCATGATACTATGTTTTATTTATTTTTTTTCCTAAAAAAATAATTGTCTTGTTATTTGTTTGAATGACGCATGCCTCTGTGCAGAGTTAAAATATAATCATACATCCTGATTCAAAGGACCTGTATATGCTTTGTTAATATTCATATAGGTTTGGAAATTTGGAATTTGTCAATGCAGAAGCTACTGCATAAAACCCTGATCTGCCACAACTCTTTTCCACTTCTCTACCTGAACCGTGGAGAACCCACCACCAACTAGTCCATTTACATAAATCTTCCAAAGGAATTTTGCTGCACCCAAATGTTGATGAAAATACAATGTACAATGTTCTCTAGTTAAAGCATAGCATGAGCGAAAGGCTAGTAACCACAGAGACAGATTCTTAAAGCTGCACTGCACAATAAATAAAAAGTAAGTGTGTGTGCAAAGTAAGTTTTCTAGCCCAAATGGAAATCATGTCCGCATTGTTTATACTTTAATCTCTTCTGGGTTTGATATTATTATTGCTGGAGGTATGACTTTAGGCTAATGCCAGATGTGGATCTTGCAATGTGGAGAAATGCAGGGTGTGCGGAAATCTGCTCCTATGCTTCCTGGATGTGCACCCAGATACATTACATTGGCCTGGGTGCAGGCACATGTGACGGATATTGGTGCCAAAATTCAAATTCTCATGTTTTGCTGCTGAAATCCATTGTGTGTGTCTGCACTTAGGCTGATGTAATTTATCCAGCTGCAGGCACATCCAAGCAGTGTAGAAGAGCATTCACAGGCTATGTCTAGCATTACCCTTAGGGCAAAGTCACAAGGAGCATTTGCTCAGATGCTCTCCACATGTGGGTGCAAATTTACTTAATTAACCCTCGATATTCGACTGCCGAATTGAAATCCTTCAACTTTCAAATATTGAAGTTGAAGGATTTACCGCAATTCGTTAGATCAAACGATCGAACGAAAAATTGATTGATCGAACGATTATCATCCTTCGAATCGTTCGATTCGAAGGATTTTAATCCATCGATCGAACGATTTTTCTTCTACTTAAAAATCGTTCCAAAGCCTATGGGGACCTTCCCCATAGGCTAACATTGACTTCGGTAGGTTTTAGGTGGCGAACTGGGGGGTCGAAGTTTTTTTTTAAAGAGACAGTACTTCTACTATCGAATGGTCGAATAGTCGAACAATATTTAGTTTGAATCGTTTGATTCCAAGTCGAAGTCATAGTCGAAGGTCGAAGTAGCCCATTCGATGGTCGAAGTAGCCAAAAAAACATTCGAAATTCAAAGTTTTTTTTTATTCTATTCCTTCACTCGAGCTAAGTAAATGGGCCCCGTGATTTTTAATAAGGTGGAGAGAAGCGGTCCTCTCTAATCAGCATTAGTGAAGGGTGAATTTACTCCTCAAGCATGGATTTGCATTTTGCCACCTGTGAAACTGCTGCGAAAATTTTCCGGCGGAAAAAAGTTGCTCATATAAAAATTGACGCTCCTGTAAAAATTGTTGCATGTCTAAATAATTTTGACACCTATTGACTTCAATTCGTTTGCTTCAATGTACAATGCTATATGGAAATAGACCTGAAAATACAAAGGCAGGCATTTTTGGGCTGATCTCCACAGGGAGCTACAGGGAGATGCTGATTAGAGCAGATCCACTTCTTTCTGAGAGAAGCGGATCCAACGCTCTGTATGACCATACCTTCAATGCCCTTGTTAGTTACTCTCTGCATAACATGGTAAAGGACATCCACACCCCATATGTATCCTCTAATTGCAAAATGTAAAATGCAAGCAAGGAGAGTTGCAGGTCTATTTGTTCTTTGTACTGGGGAGCTAATTAGAATGTGTGAGGAGGGAGGGATGATGCCAATAACATTATGCTATATAGTTCTACCACACCTAGAAAGACTGAATCATTGGCATTTCAGAATTCATATTTGTGCTAAATCTATACCCTAATGCCTCCTTCTGCTGTCATTGGGGTTTGGTAACCTAATTTTAACACAAGCTACAGAACACATGTGTTCTACCATGATATAAAAAGCAACTTGCCTTCCATCTTCCTACAGCTGTATAGAACCTTTGTATTCCGTCTTCTGCATACCGATGCTGCCCTCTAGGGCCAGGACAGTTACTGCTCCATAAATACAGTTCTTGCTACTTGCATATTGGTTTCTGTAGCCATCGAGATATTAAGATATTATATTGGCAGGAGTAGATCATTTTTCCACTCATCAAAACGAAATAAACACGAAATCAAGCCAAATGTTACAAAAGCAAGCCATGAATACAAAAAAGGTAGTTTGTGTCCCTGATGTGTTGAAAAGGATATTCTACAGAACTGATTGCGACACTTGGAAAATAATGGAACGTGCCAGAATAGAAATCACTGCATTTTTATCATCTATTACTTCCAGACCAAGCCTACAACAAATATGGAAGATTCCATATGGAAAAGCACTCAAGTTACAGTGTGTTGTTTATTATACACAGCATTTCTATAAAACATGGTCTCTTAGTCTATGAAATAATAATGGTGGTGTTTGCGTTGTACAGAATGCAGATGTATTATGGATTATTAAACTGCAGAATCCTGCTCTCAGGAATACTCAGCGCACATCTGTCTTGGTATAAATCAGAATAGCTATATTATCAAGGGTTTTGGCAGTTATGTATGTTTTTACGAACTTCTTGAAATGCTGTTACCATAAAGTACTTGCTGAATATTAATAGCCACACATGTGTTAGTTGTGCAGTCTACTGCCGATTGTGACTATGAAAACTTCAATCCATGTGCTGGTTTCATAAGGGGACGGCAAGGGAAGCCTCATAAATATTAACTGTGCAGCTTATTACAGAAAAAAACAAAACCTGTTGGTTTTACTAGAAAAATCAGGGTAAGTAGAAGAAAAGCTATCTCCAGCATGCAATATGAATATGTGTGCACAAAATGTTGCTGGACATTGTTGCAATAAGCTATGTCACAAACATAAAAATATTAAAAAATACACATTATCTGTATATATGATACGATACAAAAAGTAATAGGACTGTGCTTCCTCAAAAGATGTATACAGCTCTTGGTTGCTGTATTGTAGCAAATGTGCCCATGCTACTACACAATCCACAGGAATATTCACATGTAAGCATTGGTCCAAAAAACCTTTTTTGAATGCTGTGCCACTCTCCATTATGGCCTTATGCCAAAGAAATAAGTGCACTCGCCCCCCATGTTCCCTTTTCTTCCACAATCATCCAGTGTGGGTATCATTCTCCAAATCTTTGAAGGCATGCAGGTAATTGCGCACCTCTGCAGTGAGTTCTGACCCATGAGAAAGGTGTTGACATGTGACTGCTAACTGTAGGGCAATTCCCATAGGGAGGAAGCACACCAAACATATGATTTTGCCTTTTAGGACATTTATTCAGCAGTGTTGGCACAAGCTTTCGGGGTCAACCCCTTCCTCAGGTGCAATCCCCGAAAGCTTGTGCCAACACTGCTGAATAAATGTCCTAAAAGGCAAAATCATATGTTTGGTGTGCTTCCTCCCTATGGGAATTGTTGTATGAAAACCAGGCTTGGAAGTAGCTGGAGGAGTTGAATGCACCCTAAAGAAAAAAGGAAAAGTAAGTGGTGTGCCGAAGAATATGTATGCAGGTATATGCTAACTGTAGGGAGCAATGCAACATCCCTAATGCTCTATGACTTAAATGTACTGGAACAATGTCTGGGGCCTATTGGCTCCTTATGGTGAAGTCCGGGCCAAGGAGGAAGCTTTAGGGCAAAGTTCAAGTTTGCGGTAACCAGAGGGATCAAGAGTAAGCTTAGTCTGAATTCAGGCAGTAGTTCAATAGGCAATTTTCTTAAATACATTTGGGAACAACCAGGAACACAAGCTAGCAATTCCTATAATCGGGCATTGAACCGTGACCTCATCCTCTTATTCTGAATTTTCAGGCCAAGCATGTGACATCATCACACCGGCATCCAAACCCAGCATCATTACCCACGTGGGTCATGGGTGCCACCATTTTGGACGCAGCTCTGCTGGAGACAGGAGCAACATCGGGCGCTCCTGACAGACAATTGTTTCTCTTGAAGAGAAAGTTCTTATATACCAGATTGATTCCCTTTCTTGGTCTCAAACTGCTGGACTACAAACAATGAAGGATTCCTTAATATATTTTGTTTAAGTAACTGCAGTTGTAAGGAAAATTCCAGTGAGACAGAATCAATGTATCAGGACCAGTCAGGATTTGAATTTTGAGGTGTGTTTACACTTGCCATTAGAGCCACCTGAGGCTCTCACAGCTACTCCTGACCAGTCCTCCTACTTATGTATTCAGTGTGTTCCTTCTGTCTGCTCCCTTGTCTCCGCCCACCTCATTAGTTCCATGTGTTATTCATCCTGTAATCAAAAGAGTCTGAATAACACATGGAACTAATGAGGTGGGCCTGTTCCTGACCATTTCCCACCAATTTCCCAAACCTCTATCTCCACTTGTGAATTTGTTTTATAAATAGACACTTTTCAGATTTGTCTTTTGCACAACATTTTTTCTTAATTTGTTTTTAACTCTTACTAAACCATCAGCCATCAAATTGGAATTTCTGTGGGACGGGGTTATTTTACCTAGGAAATTATACATCATTTTTTTCAGGATAACCTGGGCTTTCTGAATCTGCCTACATGTTTGTGTAATTCCACTTCTGTAACAAGATATAAGGGTCTTCACCCAAATTGCTAATATTGCCTCATTTGTTAAGATAAAACTAGTAAAATAATGCAAGTGTGAGTTGAAAACATTTAACATATCAAATTGTAGAAAACACTTTTTTTTGTTTAATCAGTGTTTTACTTGTTATGTTAATGAGGCTTTTACACCTATAGGGTTAGACAGAAATTTGTGCCCTGACTATAAAATCCTAATCCCTATTAATATGATAATTATTCCCCAATGGGGCACCTACAAGAGGCATGAAATGAAGATTGGGTGAACCAAAGCAGAGCAAATTTACGGGTATACCCCAGGATTACCGCCATACAAGCTCCCATCCGATTGTTACACTTAAGTGTCTGATCATTACACAATGGTCTGTATTGATAGTTTTTGTAAGTAAGTGATAATGCTACTTTACATACTGTATAATGGAATAAATTCAGTAAGGTTGAAGGACTTAATGACACTGATGAGTGACCCAAAACTGCTTTGAGCTAATGGATCAGTGAAAGTAAATTGTACAGGCTCAAGGAATTATGGACATTTTTGTTATTTCATCACAGAAAATTCCTTAATAAATATCTAACAACTTTTATGCAGTACCATACCTCTGGGAATATAGGTGCCAATTTATAAGCTGCTATAGAGTGGAATAATTTCCCTTTAATCAAATATACAACCAAGGAATGTTATATTCATGATGTATATATCAGGTCATACCAAGTTGGAAACAACTGTTTAGAAATTTTTTATTATAATCTTATAAATATCATTTACACTTCAGTTTGATTGGTGTTTTGAGTAAACATTTACTTTTAGTTTATTTTTATGTACAATATTGCTCAACTCTAGAGACTATCATATACAACAAGAGTTTGGTGATGGCATTTGGTTGGCTTTTAATTGAATAAGAAAGCACTACTTGTTATTTGCTCTATAACAAGTGAATTAAAAAACACTACTAGTCCCACCCATTTATGCAGAGGACCCAGCCAGGCTTGGACTGGCAATCTGTGGGTTCTGGCATATGCCAGAGGGTCTGCTGTACAATGCCATATAAAGTCACTATTTAATGGGCTAGTTGAGGGCTGTTTTGGCCTCTATGTACTTGAAATGGCAGGGCCTTTTTTGACTCCCAGTCCAGACCTGGATCCAGCTGCATTCACTGTAGGATAGGAACCAATCAGCAGCTAGATTGGTCTGATAAGGAACTGAAGCCTTTCTTTGACTTCAGGGTGTGATTGGCTATCCCCTTGTCCTATGTTTCTGACAGGGACAGTTGGGACATGTCAACTTTTGAAACTCGGACAGACAGATCTAGAGGGAGCTTGAATAAAGGCGGCATTTTTAAAGTAAAGGATAATTGGCCCAAAGTAAAACAAACACCATATTTAATTCACTATTGCCTATAAGATTAGGGCAGGGGGTTCACTTATCTTATATGTCTCCATTTAGAAAATTTGGGAGCAGAAACTGTAGGAAAAGACGATAAGCCAAATTCTCAACAATGAAACTGTGTTTAAATTGGAATACAATGGCACTTTAACATAATTAAATGATTCATTTTATTGTGTTATGACCCTATCTCATAAAATATTTGAGGTGATAGTGGCAATGCCCTTCCCTGCCATTAATACTGATTACTATGGCAAACACAAATCCTAAAGGAGTAGAAACTCACTTTAGAGAAAGCATTCTTGTACTGTAATTGTTGGACACGGAACAGAATTAAATTTTTTCCGCGGTCTCAACATACTTCTAGCATAGTCTTGTCAAGTTGCTGTGTCACAAATCATTTCGAGCAAAAACACATTTCCAAAATATTATTTGTTGAGATGATAACACTCCCGACAAGGCAATATCTTTTTTGTGTTGTAAATTTTTTTTATCTACATGATAATAATTATAAAGGGATGTTTGTAGTAGTTATTTGTTATGCTAAATGATTCCAGATCTAACACTTGGCCTACGCTTTGCCTTATTTATGACATATCAGTTAAAGTGCAAAAAAAATGGCACAAAGAGTCCCATTTTTCTTTTTCTTTATTTACTTTGTGCCTTGTCCTGCGTGTTGTGTTGTATGCACGAGAAAGGGAACTCTGAGGACCACAAGGCACTGGGAATAAATGTACTTGCTAAATGTAAGATCTAAGATTTTGATAAAGAGTTCCCTTACACATGACAACACTGCATTTTTCTTCTTGCTCTGGTACAAGGGAGCTGTGCAATAGTGAAGCCTAGCTTGCACCACCAGTGTACTAGCAGGATACAAATGCTTCCAGCATGGGCCCTAAGGGGTGCAATAGTGTGCTCTTAAGTATGCCAGCACTTGCAACTATGACATTGGTAAAGTAGCATTTGCAGGGAAGAAGCACACCAACATATTCAAGGCATTTTCCCACATGTACAGTTGACGAGTGTCATGTATTTTCAAGGGAAGTGTTGCCCATGGTAGCACAGATTTCCCAAGGATGAAAAATCTCCCATCTGCCAGGACCCTTAAAGCTACTATGAAAGTTTGTGAAACAGATAATTTAATGTTTTGGGGGTTCACTTAATACTCATCATAACGGTAGACTGCGATCCAGTAAAATGTGCAGAAGAAACCCAAATTTTGTATTAATTCTGACCTGAGCACACTGTTTTAAAAATTTTTTGCACATATAGGCAAGAAGGAAATAGAGGGGATATTGAGCTTCAGAATCTAATACACTGCTTTAGGACCGTGAAAGGTTTATGGAGAAAGTGGTAATGCGTGTGTGTCAGTGTCTTTTTGTTTTGTTAAAACATCTGTGGCAAGCTGGCAGCTTGAAAAACCAATTCAGTGCAGGCACTCAAAGAAGGCAAACTTCCACCAGGCAAGTAGTTCAGAGTGAAGAAAGTTTATTTGTGTCCGTGTTTATGACACGAAAAGCGTGGCTGTGGACACAAATGAACTTTCTTCACTTTGAACTACTGGCCTGGTGGAAGTTTGCCTTCTTTGAGTGCATGCTCTCAATTGGTTTTTCGGTTTGAGCCCAGGGCCGGAACTAGGGGTAGGCAGAAGAGGCAGCTGCCTAGGGCGCAACGATTGAGGGGCGCTGAGCAGCTGCCTCTTCTGCCTACCTCTATACCGGACGCACCTTATAGCCAGCTTGCCTACTCCCCTTTCCATCACGCATGCAACGTCAATGCGCACACACGCGTGTGACGTCACTGCGCATAAAATGTTACAGCCCATACGCACGCAGCCACAGGAGAAGGAGTCGGCGAGTGTCGCCGCACCACTGATCCACAGGAGAAGAAGGGGGCCAGCTGGCCGGCTGGGTTGCCTAGGGCACCCTGCCGGCATGGCCCGCCTCTGTTTGGGCCACTTCCCTTTTGTGGTGAGTAATCATTTACTTCTGAAGACCCTAATACCAGAGAAGCTGGCAACTTGAACACGTATCTTTGGGGGAAATTCAGCAAATGGTAGGGCAGGCAGCATAGGAAAAGGAGCAGTTAGACAGGGACACGCAGGCTCTTCAAAGAAACATTGGTTTATTTTCCCAAACAGTAAGTCATTCACAAATAGGGTTGCCACATTTTTAAAAATTCTTTACCGGCTGGTGGGGGGTGGGGACACAAAGGGGGTGGACCGTGACGTCAAAATGGGCGGGCCGTGACGTCAAAGGGGGCGGGGCCGCGCCACGGACGCCAAAAGAAAAGCTAAGTTCAAGGGGATTGGGGGCAGGCTGAGGGCTCTTTTTAATCATATTACAGATTTACCGGCAGCTACATTGCCGGTTAATTTGTAATACCGGCCCCGGCCTTGGCAGGTATTTTACCGGCTAGGTCGGTAAAATACTGGCCGGGTGGCAACCCTATTCACAAACAGGGGTGACCATTTCAGTATTTATAAAAAACCATAAAAAAATAAATCCTTGCCCACTGGGCACTACCTTCATATGAAGTGTTCCCTCACTATACTGGGTCCCTTGTGGACTACCAGTCAAAACTTAGGTTGGGGTCACCCCTGTTCTCACAGTCTTTGAGGGAATTTCTCAGCCTCCTGGCTTTTCCTGAATGTCCCACACAGACAACGAAACCTGGCTCTAAAGCTGGCCATAGACGCAAAGATCTGATCGTACGAATCGAGGATTTGTACAATTTTCAGACCCATGTGTGGAGTGTCCAGAAATCTTTCGTCCGGCAGAGATTTCTGTCTGCTGCGGGTAATATCTCTGCATGTATTGCTGATCGTACGATTTTCGGTGGGAGACTGTCACTAACTTCAGTCGGACATATTGCTGTCAGGGGCAGAACATCGGCTGATCTGTTCTTTTGTACTTTATTTGATCGCAATGGTTAGTGGCCGGTCGGGAGATGGGGAAGTCGTACGATCGGATCTTTGCGTCTGTGGCTAGCTTTAGTCACAGCCACGGGCTCCCTCTGCTTCTTGCAGTAGCAGGCAGCACCCCCAGCTCCATTGGGAGTTCCTAATACAGCCAGGTCTCCTACCTGCTGTGCCCTGCTGAGAGACCCTCTCTAAACTTCCAATTAAGTTTAAATACCCTTTCCACAGGATAGCCTTACTGTGGAAGGTGAGCTCCAAAATGCGAACTGTACCACTAGAATGGATTGCCTGTTCCTTCCAGAACACTATAGCATCCAGGGCCAGATATCAATATCCATTAAACAGGGAGACTATGCTTTGATTAATAACATTTCCCTTGCATCTTTCATCTCCTATTGGGGAGAAATCAAAGGTAAAACAAACCTTTTTACACTTTCCTTGGGCACTCTACCCCACATCCTACAGAAATTATATTTTCAATTTATGGGCAGCCAATTATTTCTGTTAGACTAAATGAATCTACATTTTCCATTATGGATCATGTAAGATTATTAAAGCTTTAAATATATCACTTTTGAATGGTGTCTGACTTGAATCCAGATACTACTTTTATAGAGCAGTGATAAAAGCCTTTTAGGAAACATTTCAAGGTGATTTGCAGCAGACCCTCATGTGCCAATTATATGTACATTTTACTATTTCCACAAACCTTAATACTCTTAGTAAATTGTCTATGAGACCAATGAATAACCCAACACTTTGTAGAGAAATAAATCTGACACATATTTTAAAGAATCTGTTTTGTTATATAAGAATATAAATCCCCTTATCTACCTTGTGCTTATTGTTGAATACAGGAGTTTGTGATGAGAAGGATTACAGTTTTATCTTGGAATGTCAACTTTAGACCTAATTATGTATTCATCAAAGAAATATTTTCAACAGCCCTATTTTTCTGAATGTATTAATAACAAATCTTATCAGGAATATATTAGGGTAGAACAACATTCAAAATCTGTCAGTATAATAATTAAAGCAAATTTAGTTTTTAAAACCTCAACAGCTTTTACTTGGGGGCAGTTTTGTATTAGAGGTTTATGGTTTTTACACTAAGGGGCAGATTTATCAAGGGTCACATTTCGAAGTAATTCAAGTTTTTTTGAACTCCCATAACTTCGAAATTATAAAGAATTGTAAAATGTCATTCTCTTATAATTTATATCATTTTCATTTTTGCTCTGTTAACAAATTGCTTTACTAAAGATGAAACTGCATGCTATAATTTGTTATATTTCTGGCTATTTGGATCAGGGGCAATCCTGGCCCCTCTGCCATCCTGATGCAGCTTGCTGCTGCTGCCCCCTCCCCCACACTCACCTTTTCAGCATCAGGGGGTCCACTATGCTATTCATTGCATAGGCCAGGCTTAGAACCTAGGGATGGAGTGACAAGGGCAACTGCATGCTGCAATAAAACACTTTCATACAGAGGATGTGGAATTTTTGGCAGGTCACAATGAGGCACCTTAAAGATATTTGTTGCTCAGCGTGAAAATATTTTTTTAACCACTGCCAATGAAAATAAATAATTTCACTGTGATCGTACAGTCGACTTGTCCCTGAAAGGGTAACAACTCAAGCTGGTAAAGATGCCTGTCTTAACAATTGGAAACTTGAAACCTCTCCAGACAAAGCTTGGACCAAATGCTTGGACTAAACACAATCATCTTTTCACCATAACAATGTGTACAGAGAATGATTCATGGCTTGGATTTTCCAGTAACATCTCCTCTGCTTACAGTGGTCTTTAACACCAATCTTAACATTTATAAATTGCAACAGTATCAAAATATTTACAGTAAAAAAGACACATATTGCTTCATTACTAATAAATTACATTATGGTAATATAATGATTCTTTATGCGGCAATTATGCAAGGGAGAAGGAAACAAGGAACATTGTTGCAAAGCAAAACCTTTTTGGTTCAATAGAAGTGTTGGTGTTGAGGTGGGTAAGAAAAGACGTGCTTTTAAGACTTTCAAGTTAGCTGGGACAACCGAATCATTTATATGGTACAAGGAGGCCAATAAATCATGCAAAGAAGCTATAAGGCAAGCTAAAATTGATATAGAAATGGATATTGCAGCAAGCAGTAAAAAAAATCCAAAATTATTTTTTAAATATGTTAATAGTAAAAAAATGAAGCAGGAAGGGGTGGGACCCTTACTATCAGAGGGGGGTCAGCAGGTTGATGAAAACAAAATAAAAGCGCAGATTCTGAACTCATATTTTTCATCTATCTACACAAATTCTAGTAATACGACTAATGATGCATGGTTCACACATGAAGAAATTCAAAAGAGACTAGAACATGTTAAGATTAACAAAGGTCCGGAGCCAGATGGTATTCATCCCAGGGTACTTAGCAATTTTAGCTCTGTGATTGCCAAACCTCTTTACTTAATTTTTCAAGATTCATTGAAATCTGGCATAGTGCCGAGAGACTGGCGAATTGCTATTGTGGTGCCTTTATTCAAAAAAGGATCCCGTTCTCAGCCTCAAAACTATAGGCCAGTTAGTCTGACATCAGTGGTAATCCTTTTTGAAGGATTAATAAAGGATAAGAAACTGGACTTCATAGCAAATCATAATCCTATGAGTTTATGCCAGCATGGTTTTATGTGTAATAGATCTTGCCAGACTAACTTAATTTCTTTTTATGAGAAGGTAAGTAGAGACCTTGATTCTGGGATTGCAGTGGATGTGATTTAAGGTGGCCATACACGGATAGATCCGCTCGTTTGGCGATGTCGCCAAACGAGCGGATCTCCCTCCGATATGCCCACCTTGAGGTGGGCAATATCGGGCTGATCCGATCGTGGGCCCTAGGGCCCAACGATCGGATCCTAGCGTTCGCCAAACGGGCGGTCGGATCGCGGGACCGCATCAACGAACAGATGCGGCCGCGATCCAACGGGATTTTTAACCCCATCCGATCGAGATCTGGCCGACTTTCGGCCAGATCTCGATCGGGGAAGCCCGTCGGGGGCCCCCATACACGGGCCAATAAGCTGCCGACTTGGTCTGTCGGCAGCTTTTATCGGCCCGTGTATGGCCACCTTTACTCAGACTTTGCTAAAGCATTTGATACAGTGCCAAACAAAAGGTTACTGGTTAAATTAAGGAATGTTGGTCTGGAACATAGTATTTGTACCAGGATAGAGAACTGGCTAAAAGATAGACTACAAAGAGTGGTGGTAAATGGAACATTTTCTAATTGGACCAGAGTTGTTAGTGGAGTACCGCAGGGCTCTGTACTAGGTCCCTTGCTTTTCAACTTGTTTATTAATGACCTGGAGGTGGGCATTGAAAGTACTGTTTCTATTATTGCAGATGATACTAAATTGTGCAGAACTATAGGTTCCATGCAGGATGCTGCCACTTTGCAAAGTGTCTAAACTGGAAAACTGGGCAGCAAACTGGAAAATGAGGTTCAATGTTGATAAATGCAAGGTTATGCACTTTGGCAAAAATAATATAAATGCAAGTTATACACTAAATGGCAGTGTGTTGGGAGTTTCCTTAAATGAGAAGGATCTAGGGGATAAAACGTTGTCTAATTCTGGGCAGTGTCATTCTGTGGCTACTAAAGCAAATAAAGTTCTGTCTTGCATAAAAAAGGGCATTGACTTAAGGGATGAAAACATAATTATGCCTCTTTATAGGTCCCTGGTAAGGCCTCATCTGGAGTATGCAGTGCAGTTTTGGACTCCAGTCCTTTTGAGGGATATAAATGAGCTGGAGAGAGTGCAGAGACGTGCAACTAAACTGGTTAGAGGGATGGAAGACTTAAATTATGAGGGTAGACTGTCAAGGTTGGGGTTGTTTTCTCTGGAAAAAAGGCGCTTGCGAGGGGACATGATTACACTTTACAAGTACATTAGAGGACATTATAGACAAATAGCAGGGGACCTTTTTACCCATAAAGAGGATCTCTGCACCAGAGGCCACCCCTTCAGACTAGAAGAAAAGAACTTAGGGGGTTCTTCACAGTCAGGACAGTGAGGTTGTGGAATGCACTGCCGGGTGATGTTGTGATGGCTGATTCAGTTAATGCTTTTAAGAGTGGCTTAGATGATTTCTTGGACAGACATACTATCAAAGGCTATTGTGATACTTAAGGGCTCTTACTCACTGGCGTTCTGACCTGCGCTCCCCTGCGTTCCGTTTTTGTCGTTCAACCGCAGGGGAGCGCAGGAATAGACGCATGTCATTATTTCAAATGGGGCTGTACTCACTCAGGTGCGTGTAGGCGCCGAACGCAGGAAAAATGCAGCATGTTGCGTCTCAACCTGTGTTCAACGCAGGTTGAGACGCAACATGCTGCATTTTTCCTGCGTTCGGCGCCTACACGCACCTGAGTGAGTACAACCCCATTTGAAATAATGACATGCGTCTATTCCTGCGCTCCCCTGCGGCTGAACGCCAAAAAACGGAACGCAGGGGAGCGCAGGTCAGAACGCCAGTGAGTAAGAGCCCTTACTCTATAGTTAGTTTAGATATGGGTATATATAATTTATGTGAAGGTATGGAGGGGTGTGTGTATGGATGCTGGGTTTTCATTTGGAGGGGTTGAACTTGATGGACTTATGTAACTATGTAACAAATGCAAGGAGAGAAGATTTTACAAGGTTATAAAGGAAGCAGATAGGTTAAATATTCACTGATTAGTGATGGGCAAATTTGGCCCATTTTGCTTTGATGAAAAATTTGCGAGACGTCAAAAAATTAATATGTAGTCAATATTCTCCACTATATATTTATGAATGAATGGCAGCAGAAACAAGATATGCTTAACTAAAAATATTACCCAGTTATAAAGACATCAGAAGTAAATAAAATGGCCATTCTTGGTTGTGAACCCGAGAAAGGATGAACTGAGCATTCAAGGTATTAGCATTTCATTAGAAAACGATTGACAGTAAGTCTTATGACACTAGTATGTTCCTCGGCATGTGCTGAAACAGCCCTTCCACTTATACCTGAGGAAGACCTCAAATATGAGTGAAGAGGTGCAGGCTAGGGAACAGACCAGTTTGGCATTAGCCAATTAGGAAAGTGGTGTAAATATGTTGGATGATCTCAAAGAAAGGAAACAGTAGGGAAGAATATAGTTAAACAAAATGAGAAGTAAATTAGGAAAGGGTAAGGAAGATAGGAATAACCACAAAAATGTCAGTGGGTGGAAAAATTGTTAAAAACATAATTAATTCTGGGAAAATCACCATGCAGAACAATTGTTTTAAGGATTTTCCCTGCTTGAGCAAAGTGGAACAAGTGAGACCACTGGGGAAAGAGGGAAAGAAGCCACATGCAACCTTGCATTTTTTGAAAGGGGATGTTAAACTTGACTTTTTTACTTATTCATTTATAATAAAATTTGACTTTTTTAGTGTAGAACACTGCTTTCTACATTAGGGATTGCCCGTCTTTGCTTGAGTCAGACCAGGAGGAGGAGGGGTGCCAAAAAAGCCTGGATTGGCCTGGATAGTAACTTGGCAACTAACAACAGAAATTCTCTCCTCTTGAGAGTCAGTATAATGGATATAAAACGGATCTGCCTGTGCATTACTCTGAAACTGAACGGATTTAACTATAAACTCAGTGGGCTGCTGCACTGTGCTCATGAAGCTTATTGTAAACCACAGTGTAAGAAGAAATGTTAGAAAGCCTACAATATCAACAATGGAAAATAGTGGAGCATAATTTATAGCAGCTGGAATCAAGAAGTTCCTCTTACTAGTGTTTAAGGGAACTTGTTCAACAGTGCTTCCAATATGCATAAAGCTAAAGCTGCATACTTTGTGTTTCTCCAGGAAAATTTATAGCTGTTTGAGAGCACTAAGTTATCTAAACACTGACCAGCAAAAGGGTTTTATCTACAGAGTACATCTCATTGGATTTATAGCAAATGGTAATCAAGAGCTTCCTTCACATTTATTGTTTTGATTAGGTGAAACATATTAAAAAAATGATAAATAACGGCAAGAAAAAAGCAGGACAGTTACACACAAGGCGATATATATATATATATATATATATATATATATATATATATATATTATATATATATATATATATATATATATATATATATATATATATATGCACACACAAAATCTGTATGTTTTTCTTTTCTATATTTGTTGCTGTTTCATTAATTTAACACATCCTTACAAATATGAGACATCAACAATACAGGATTCAGCTAATGAAATGACCAGCTCCTGATATTCTTCATGATGGGTGGGAGTAAGGCAGAAGTACCCAACAACTGTTTTTATACTTCTTTAACTAAGTATTTATTAATTTGTCCAAAATGCGGTAGAGATTTATTAGACAAAATGTTTCCCCTCTCTTTGAATTTACAGCTGTAAAAATAATATTTTAGATTTATGATACAACATCTAATAAATAACAATACAAGGGAAAGGCACATCTTCTTCTATTGACAATGGCAAAAGCACTGAAATGTTAAGTGGGGCTATATTTCACTGCTTATGTCCTGTAAACACAGGGCATGTCATAGAAGAAATAGAAATTAGTGTGTTGTACTGTATTGTCTATGGTAGCTAACACTCTAGAATTGTATATATGTGGCAGTTAGGTGAGTACAAAAAGCTACATAGTAACATCGTAAGTTAGGTTGAAAAAAGATACACATCCATCAAGTTTTTTTAAAACTTTTAAATCTGTATCTACCTTGCCTAACTACTAGTTGATCCAGGGGAAGGTAAAAAGCACCATTTGAAGCCTCTCCAATTTTATTTAGAGGGGGAAAATTCCTTCCTGACTCCAAGATGGCAATCAGACTAATCCCATGATCAGCTTGAACTACAAGCTATTAGCCTGTACCACTGATTCAGGGAGAGAATTCCACATCTTCACAGCTCTCATTGTATAAAAAACCCTTTCCGAATATTTAGCCGGAACTTCAGTTGGAAAGACCTACTGGTAAATATAGCATTAGAGAGATTATCATATAATCACATTATTTATTTATACATAGTTATCATATCACCCCTTAAGCTCCTCTTCTCCAGCATGAACAACCCCAACTTGGTCAGTCTCCTCATAGCTAAGATTTTCAATACCTTTTACCAGCTTAGTTGCCCTTCTCTGTACCCTCTCTAATACAATAATGTCCTGTTTGAGTGATGGAGACCAAAACTGTACGGCATATTCTAGATGGGGCCTTACTGGCACTATGTACAGTGGAAGAATAACCCCCCCTCCTCCCGCAAATCTATGCCCCTTTTAATACAACTAAAGACTTTATTTGCCCTTAATGCTGCTACAGCAAAGTTTACTATCTACAAGAACTCTTTCATTTATCAACATTGAATCTTATCTTCCGCTTAGCTGCCCAGATTGCCAGTTTGTCAAGATCCTGTTGCAAGGATGCTGCATCCTGTATAGAATTAATTGGGCTGCATAATTTTGTGTCATCTGTAAACACTATTACATTACTTACAATACCCTCCCCTAAGCCATTAAAGAACAAGTTAAACAAAAGTGGACCCAATACCGAGCCATAAGGGACCCCACTAATTTGGGAATGTAATAAAAGTCACAAAGAGCGAAACAATTTGTGCAAATAATTAGCATTTCACAAAGTAATACTCTTCCTTAAACTGTTCTTTCATTGCAAATTTTAAGTGCTTGAATGTGTTGTAATCTTTTGGAGTAAACATAACAACTTTTTCAGTAAGAAGTTTTATTAACTACCAAATTCACAAACGTCATCATAAAAAGCAATCAAATTTGTCTGACATGACCTATCCCTCATAAAGCCATGCTGATTACTGCTTATATTGCCATTCACTAGGACAACATTTTGAATGTGTTAACAAGCCTTCAAATAATTTGCCCACCACATACAGCATGTCAAATGTACTGGCCTATAATTGCCAGGCTTAGATTGTAATCCCTTTTTAAATATTAGAATGACATCAGCTTTCCTCCAAACCATAGGTACCATACCAGATGAAAGCGAGTCTGAGAAATAGAGGCTGGTCTAAAAGCTGTCTAGAAGCTTTCGTAGAACCTGGGGGTGTATGCTATCTGGCCCTGGTGTCATGTTCACATTCATTTTTATTAAAGCTTTATACCATATCCTGAGTCAGCCACTGACTAAATTGAGCTGAGCCAACAGTGCAGCTATGAAGTGACCATAGGAACGCTCGCTCTTCTATTGTATACAATGAAGAAAAGAACTGATTTAACACATTGGCCTTTTCAGTATCTGTTACCTTACTTAAGGGAATAAATTGAGAACAGTAAGAATTTAATATAATTTTAAATGACAACCATTGCTATTTCTTTTTAGCTGAAAACAAAATGTCTCAGTGCTCTGGATAGCAGCCCTTAGGGCACTAAAATTAGGTTTTCTGAAATTCATGGATTTTGTTGCCCCAGTCTATGTGTTTATTGCATCGACATTAAATGAGATTTAATCACATTATGGTCACGATTACCCTGGGGATTAATTTCTTGCAAATTTGCTATACATTCTGGGTCATTAAAGATCACTAGATCCAGTATAGCATTTTTTTCTGGTTGGCTCCTCAACAACTTGTGCCATTATATTGTCATACAACAAGTTATAAACTTGTTCCTGTTAACTGTCCTGGCCGTACTATTGCTCAAGTCAATATCTGGGTAATAAAAATCCCCCATTATCATTACTCTCCCCAAACTAGCAGCCTTTTCTATTTGCATCAAGAGCTTAGCCTCCTCCTGCTCACTTATAGAGATGTCGCGAACTGTTCGCCGGCGAACTTGTTCGCGCGAACATCGGGTGTTCGCGCTCGCCGGAAGTTCGCGAACGTCGCGCGACGTTCGCCATTTTGGGTTCGCCATTGTTGGCGCTTTTTTTTGCCCTCTCACCCCAGACCAGCAGGTACATGGCAGCCAATCAGGAAGCTCTCCCCTGGACCACTCCCCTTCCCTATAAAAACCGAAGCCCTGCAGCGTTTTTTCACTCTGCCTGTGTGTGCTGAAGAGATAGTGTAGGGAGAGAGCTGCTGCCTGTTAGTGATTTCAGGGACAGTTGAAAGTTTGCTGGCTAGTAATCGTTTTGATACTGCTCTGTTATTGGAGGGACAGAAGTCTGCAGGGGTTTGAGGGACATTTAAGCTTAGGTAGCTTTGCTGGCTAGTAATCTACCTTCTACTGCAGTGCTCTGTATGTAGCTGCAGTGGGCGGCTGTCCTGCTTCTGATCTCATCTGCTGACTGCTGCAATAACAGTAGTCCTTGTAAGGACTGCTTTTATTTATTTTTTTGTTGTTTTACTACTACTACTACTACTACTACTATAAGAGCCCAGTGCTATTAGTCTAGCAGTGTTGGGGAGTGGGACTGGTGTGCTAATCTGCTGCTCCTAGTAGTTCAGCAGCACCAACTTTAATTTTTTTTTTTTAATATTCATTTTTTTTTTATTTTACTTTTTTTATTTTACTACCGCTGTAGTAGTGTATAAGTTGACCTTTTAGGCATTATTTGCCCTGTAGGCATTATTTGCACACTGTTTTCTTCAACCCGCCATCGAGCTGTGTGACCTTGTTCACATTCTGTCTAAATATCCATAATATTACCGTCTCCAGAAAAAACACCGGAGTCACTTTTTTCAAGCAGCCATAATATATTTTACGTAATCCGTATCCACCGCTGTAGTAGTGTATACGTTGGCCTTGTAGGCATTATTTGCACACTGTTTTCTTCAACCCGCCATCGAGCTGTGTGACCTTGTTCCCATTCTGTCTAAATATCCATAATATTACCGTCTCCAGAAAAAACACCGGAGTCACTTTTTTCAAGCAGCATTCATATATTTTACGTAATCCGTATCCACCGCTGTAGTAGTGTATACGTTGGCCTTGTAGGCATTATTTGCACACTGTTTTCTTCAACCCGCCATCGAGCTGTGTGACCTTGTTCACATTCTGTCTAAATATCCATAATATTACCGTCTCCAGAAAAAACACCAAACAATGCCTACAAGGTCAACGTATGGCAGTTGTTTAAAGAAAACAGTAGATTACTAGCCAGCAAAGCTACCTAAGCTAAAATGTCCCTCAAATCCCTGCAGACTTCTGTCCCTCCAATACAGAGCAGTATCAAGCAGATTACTAGCCAGCAAACTTACTATCATCTGTCCCTGAAATCACTAACAGCTCTCCCCCTACACTATCTCTTCCAAGCACACACAGGCAGATTTTTCAGATACATTTTTGCCCTTGATCCCCCTCTGGCATGCCACTGTCCAGGTCGTTGCACCCTTTAAACAACTTTAAAATCATTTTTCTGGCCAGAAATGTCTTTTCTAGATGTTAAAGTTCGCCTTCCCATTGAAGTCTATGGGGTTCGCGAACCGTTCGCGAACCGCTCGCATTTTTGCGCAAGTTCGCGAATATGTTCGCGAACTTTTTTTCCGACGTTCGCTACATCCCTACTCACTTACATTAGGGGGTCTATAGCGACTCCTACAATTCATTTGCTGGACTCTTTACAATCAGTGAAGAACTCGCCCTCAACTTTCCACCTAGTTTTTTAAAATCAGTCTTGAGGACTTCTCCACCTCCTCTAACTTTGTCATTGGTACCTATGTGTACCAATACCGCTGGGTCTTCCCAAGCCCTTCCCAATAAACAAGCAGCAGACTGTTCAGCAAGAAGGGTCCGTATGACAAATTATCCTATCCACCTTTCTTATAATTTAATCCCCTATAACTAAAACCTGCCTATACTGTGCTTCTTTGCACTCTTCCCACCATTTGTATTAGAGACACTGCCTCCCAGGATGCTCTTATAGTCAGCATCTTCAGCCAAAATGGTTAATCTGTTGCTTTGGACGAGCTGTGGACTAGCCCACCTACCCTTCCGTCCCCTCCTTCCCTCTTGACTGTCCCAAGCACTTAATTCACAGGCAACACCTAGATCCCATGCAACACTCACTCGCTCCCACACTTGCTGTGCAGTCATAAACTTATTGAGGTATCGAGAACGTTTCTAGTTTTTATAATGACTCTCTGTTAGTACCACAATAATAAACATAACACCAAGACATTTCTTTGTCTCTCACTAGTTGTAAGATGTGTAGTGCTTTTTCCTACTGCATAATAGACTGCTGTTTTAAGAACAGTTAAAACGAATGAGAAACGGGGAATCTAATTATCCACAGTGCAAGGACCAGACATGGAGTAGCTTCAATTTCCCCTTTAAACGTCTATTATTCTAAGAAAAAATCCACTTAATGTCTTTGCCTGTCTAAATATATTGAGAGGTGTAGTTCAACGCCAGCTTGGGGCTGCAGAATTAACCTTGAAAGTGGCTGAATGTTAGGGTTAGGGGTGGATCTAGTGCACAATAAGTAATTGGTAAAGGCACATCATCCCAACCACTTAATAAAGTGAGATCAGTTAGCTTCTCTAGCACAAAGACAACAAAAAGAACTGCTTATAGTCATGCCAAGCACAAAATACCACTAGGGGTAGACTAGGCTGCAGGAAATTTCTCCCACCAGCCTAGCCAATCCTCTTGAGACTGTACTGGGACTTCATCTTGAGGGGAAACAAGTTTTTCCCCCTTCTCTCGAACCTTTTTCACCAGCCAGGTTTGGGAAGGCTTAGCCTTCCCTAGCCTTAGTGAAAATCCACCCATTCATTTTTGCTTTTTGTTGTGCTACTAAAAAATCAGGTCTTTTCATATGGAAATAAAATATGAGAGAACACACCGACTGACTGTAATGCATTTGGCACAAGAAAAGTAGGAACAAAATGATCTCTAAAGCATTTGGCACAAGAAAAACCTGATATTTCGCAAATTTGTCCTGTGATTTTACAAATTACTAAGCATAATGGGTTTATTTATTTAAATAATAGGAGTGTTTCTGAAGCAAACACAGCAGTTTTACTAGTGTAGGGCAACACTGTATTATAATTTTATTACTTTAAAACAATTTCATTTTTTGATGTTACTGGTCCTTTAATTTTTAGTATAATGTAGACAATGGTCTACTATTCAGTATTCGACAATTTAGCTTCATAAAGACTGGGATATGAATAATAGGGTGCCTGAATAGACATATAAGTAATAAAAAGTAGCAATAATGGTAAAATTGTAGTCTCAAAGAGCAATAGTTTGACTCCCATTTGAAAGCTGAAAAGATGAAGACCAAAAAAATTTAATTTTAAAGGGGTGGTTCACTTTTACGGGCAGATTTACTAAGGGTCGAAGTGAATTTTCGAAGTTAAAAACGTTAAAAAGGTCGACTTTCGAAAATTGAAGTACTGTCTCTTTAAAAAAGTTCGACTTCGACACTTCGCCACCTTAAACCTGCCAAATTGTTATGTTAGCCTATGGGGACCTCCTAGAACCTATAGCCAACATTTGGCTAAGTTTTTAGAAGTCGAAGTAAAATCGTTCTATCGATCGATAAAATCGAACAACCAATTCTAAGCAACTTTTCAATTGGTTTTCATTATTTATTTTTTTATAGTTTTATAGTTATTTGTCTTTTTCTTCTGATTCTTTGCAGTTTTCAAATGGGTGTTGCTGTCCCCTCTGTAAGGCTTAAAATGTATTGTTATTGCTACATTTTATTACTGATCCTTCTATTCAGACTCTTTCCTATTCATATTCCAGTCTCTTATTCAAATCAATGCATGGTTACTAGGGTAATTTGGACCCTAGTTACCAGATTGCTTAAGATGCAAATTGGAGAGCTGCTGAATAAAATGCTAAATAACTCAAAAACCGTCAATAAAAATTAAAACAAATTGCAAATTATCTCAGAATATCACTCTCTACATCAATGATCCCCAACCAGTGGCTCGTGAGCAACATGTTGCTCTCCGACCCCTTGGATGTTGCTCTCAGTGGCCACAAAGCAGGCTCTTATTTTTGAGTTCCTGGCTTGGAGGCAAGTTTTAGTTGCATATAATCCATGTGTACTGCCAAACAGAGGCACCTGTAGGCTGCCAGTCCACATAGAGGCTACCAATAGCCAATCACAGCCCATATTTGGCAAAGGAGAAACATTTTTTTTTTATGTTATTTTTACATTTGAATGTTGTGGCTCATGGGTAAAAAAAAGGTTGGGGACCCCTGCTCTACATCATACTAAGGGGCACATTTACTTAGGGTCGAATATCGAGGGTTAATTAACCCTCGATATTCGACTGTCGAAGTTAAATCCTTCAACTTCGAATATCGAAGTTGAAGGATTTACCGCAATTCAAAGGATTTTAATCCATCGATCGAATGATTTTCCTTCGACCAGAAATTTGTTAGAAAGCCTATGGGGCCCTAACATTGATGTTCGGCAGGTTTTACTTGGCGAAGTAGGGGGTCGAAGTGTTTTTTAAAGACACAGTACTTCGATTATCGAATGGTCGAATGATTTTTAGTTCAAATCGGTCGATTCGAAGTCTAAAGGTCCCCTTACATGGAGAGATCCGCTCGTTTGGCCACCTTGAGGTGGGCAATATCGGGCTGATCCGATCGTGGGCCCTAGGGCCCAACGTAGTCGAAGGTCGAAGTAGCCAATTCGATGGTCGAAGTAGCCAAAAAAACATTCGAAATTCGAAGTAATTTTTCTTCTATTCCTTCACTTGAGCCAAGTAAATGTGCCCCCAAAGTTATCTCAAAGGTAAACAACCCCTTTAAGTTAAACTATCCCTTTAAAGGTAAAAAAATACATTCTACTTTTTATTAGGGTATATTGCATCAAAACAACATTTTCAAGAGTTAATGTTTGATGAATTGTGTGAAGCCAGATGAATCATGGTGGAGATCTCCATTGGGTGTGTAAAGTTCAAGGGAAAGACTTTCTGGAGGGGGATGATGTAATGAGAAACGTATGAGAGGTGAAAGTTGTAGGCAGAGTGGAGACCATTTTCAGTGTAGGCAGGAAGCACAGGAAGAAACACAGGATATTGTTATGGCATGATAGTATCAAAATATAAAAACTGGTACAAGAAACCAAGCAGCACCATATGTTTTAGCATTAGCTATGAAGGCAGAAACTACACCTTTTTGATAAAAAATCAACAGAATTCGGAGGAACTATAAGTACAGTTTTTTCCTTCTTGCTAATTGCTTCTGTTACTTGAAAATATTGGGCGCTGCTGTTTGATTTGATAATAATCCATTAGTCAGATCTCAGTAATAACAATCTTGCACAACAATGAACAAAGTCAATTTAAATCTGAGCCCAGCAGGAGCAAGCTTCTTGGTTGGGTAGACCCAATCATACAAATAATAAATACAAATAATATAATATGTGAAGACTTATAATATGTCCATAACATTATGGTGTCCCAAATTGAAGCATCCATGGTTAGTGAGTAGTGTATTTACAGAACTGAACTCTGAGAACTCTGAGCGTCAATGCACTCTAATGTGAAAACTCTTGATTTTCCAGCAAATTCCAGGCATGAGAAATGTCGAAGAACATTCCCTGCTATTTGGGTATTTGTCATTTGTCACTTCAATATACTTAAGTGTAAAGCACATGATTATTTTCCACTGGATTTGATTTACTTTAATTGCAAAGCAGATCAAGCAGATCAAGCATTCCTAACACCTTCTGACAATTACCAAATAGGTGCAGTGATAAAAATATTTCCAAACAAACCATGAAAGAAGCAGCAAGAATATCCTCTGGTTTTATCCTCACAGCCATTTAATGCATCAATTTAAAACACTCAAGCATCAACTTGCTGATATCCTACAATTAGGGGCATATTTATCAAGGGTCGAATTTCGAGTTTGAAAAACTTCGAAATTCGAATTCAAAAAAGGCCAACTGAAATTAAGTCGAAGTTTTTTTTTTTGCCCGAATAGGTCAGTTTTTGATCAAATAGGTCTGTATTTGGCGGAATTCGAATCATTCTAATTGAAGTAATAGCGCATTCAATCGAATTCGAATCAAAGTTTTCCCCCCAAAAAACTCAGATTTTTCAAAGTCCACCACTTGACTAGGTTCTAGTAGGTCCCCCATAGGCTAAAACAGCATTTCAGGAGATTTTAGATGGTGAATGGTAGAATTTTTAAAGAGACAGTACATGATAAATTTCGATATTCAAATTTTTTCAAATTCGAATCAAATTTGGAATATTCCCTAGTCGAAGTACACAAATAATAGCTAGAAATTAGAATTTTCTTTATTCAAATATTCCCCTCAAACTTTGATAAATCTGCCCTTTAGAGTCTACCGACGCACAGTTGCACAATTAAATCCATGCTATTTCGTCTTCTGGTATAGTGTACTTTTTTTCTTGCTTATGATTTACGAAGATCTATATAGCTAAAGGGGGTTGTGGAAGCACTCCAAGGATAATGAAAAATTATAAACATACTGCAGTGTGGTCTGGCCAAATTAGTTACAAGCATACAAAAATGGGGGTTGATCTGGGCAGTCTCTCCCCTTTAAAAGCTAATGTGGGGGAGTACTAAGCCCTTTGATGGAAACCAATGCTCAGGTCAGGAGACACTTATGCCAAGAAATGCTACCATGTAGGGAGGTGCCAGCCTTTGACTGGAGGTAATCACCATATGGGGTTTACCTTATGCCGATTTTATGATCATAACTTTGTAACTAAAACCTCCGTTTTTAAAAAAAAAAAATATATATATATATATATATGCACCCAGGAAATAAGAAATGTTAGAGTGAGAACACTTGGACTAAATATATATATATGAGTACTGCTTTGTTTAAAGAAGAAGGAAAGTCATCTTGCACTTGGGGGTGCTAAATGTTAGGCATTTCCAAGTGATTGTATTGACTTACCTGTAACCCCTGGCTGGTGCTCCTATCAGCAGAAAACGACACCTGCCGGGGTTATACCAGTGAGCACCATGGAGCGATCCTCTTCCCTCTTCCTCTTTCCTGTGCGCAAAAAAAGAGCAGTAGAGCAACTAAAAAGTCGGCTATTTCGTTCAACTGTGCATGTGTTTGCTCCAGGAAATTTGAAGAAAGAAGACGTTGGAAGAGGATCGCTCCTTGGTTCTCACTGGTATAACCCTGGGGTTTAAGGTAAGTCAATACAATCACTTGGGGTGCCTAAGATTTGACACCCCCAAGTGTACAAAGCCTTTCCTTCTCCTTTAAGGAATGTTTGCTTTAATTATTCCAAACAGAAAAAGTTAAATGACTGTTGGCTGTTATGGACATTACACTGGTAACTATATTTATCATCAACATTTTTGGCTTATAGTGCACTTGTTGTATATGTTGCTCTCCTCTATCGTCTCTATCAAGTCATGACAACTACTACACATGAATACTAGATTATTTGTAGGAATAAAAATGTCACCATATTTTATATGTAAATCTCCAGCAATTAAGAATTGTATTACAGGTATAGGATCCATTATCTGGCAATCTGTCATCCAGAAAGCCAAAAATACGGAAATTCCATTTTAATCAAATAATTCAAATTTTTAAAAACAATTACCATTTCTTAGTAGTAATATAACAGTACCTTGCACTTGATCCTAAATAAGATAAGATTTTTTTTATTGGAGGCAAAACAATCCTATTGTTTAATAGATTTTTTTAGTAGAATCCCTTAGATCTCTGATCCAGAAAACCCCAAGCATTCTGGATAACAGGTCCCTTTCACATTCACATTGTTTTTCCCCCAGTGGCACAATGTATTTGAGCTTTATCTGTGGCGACGCTGGGTATACATAGATGTTTCCGCTCATCTAGGTTTTTAAGGAGCTGATGAAACAAAGCAATACAATGCCAATTTCCCTGATCTGGTCTGGTCATAGCCACTGGAATCATTCTTTCTAGTGACGGGCAAATAAATTCATCAGGCGCGAATTTGCTGTGAATTTCTGCGTTTTGTTGCTGGCGAATAAATTCGCAAAAGTGCATTGAAAATTCACGACAAAAAATCCGTGCGTCAAAACAATTGGGCACACACCAGAATGGTCGCATGCATAAAAATTGTCGCACATCAAACTTATTCGGACGCCCATTGACTTAATGCATTTGGTCAAAATAGGCGCGTCTATAAAAATTGTCGCAGACGTCAAAATTGACTCGCATCAGACAAATTTTGACGCCCATTGACTTCAATGCCTTTCGTGAATTTTTTGGGACAAATTCGCCCATCACTAATTCTTTCCCATTTCTAATTGTAGGTTACTTTTCAATAAAAAAATGATCTTGTTTTTGTTTTAGCAGTAGTGGTTATTATTCTCTGGAATCTATTTCTAACAGGCCTCAGTCTTTGTTTCAGCCATAGCAATATGATATAAAATCTGACCTGCAAGGGATTACAGTAGAACAATGTGTATTGTGTAGAATCACGCAGCATTACCCTGGGATCACTGGGCTCCTACATCACCAAATCACTCAATGAAGCTCCTATCTGCACTCTAGTGGTTATTTCATTTCATCTTCTCTGTGAGACAGAGTTGTTTCTGTTGACTGCAAAGTTTTCTAAGTTCAGCTCAGTTCCTTGTTTTCTCTTTTCCTGATTTACGATCTTTAGTCATTCTCGTGACAGATCATCTCTCTAAGAATTCATTTAAAAACCCAATAAAAGGTCTGTAAGTGTTCAGCTAAAAACAAGCCTGGGTAGATGATGCGATTTGCTAAATGCCTTTTTTTTATGTTTTTCCTGTTGGTTCGTGTGTTTATATATTTATTTTCCATCTAGGCAGATAGCCCGGCTTATAACAGAGTAGATGAATAATTGTTAAATATAGTTGCAGATGGGCTAGTAACTTAGACTGTAAGCTCTATGGGGCAGGGAGCTCCTTCTCTCTTCCACTCTTACCATATGGTACTGCTTACTGTACATAAATATAAGGGCATACTTATAAATTTCAAACTTGGGAATTTTCCATTTTTTTAAATTCAGTTGAACTAACTAAACTCCAATGTGTGACCATTTATTTAAGAAACTTGAATCCTGTGAAAAAAATGCAGTGATATTGCACTCTACTCATCATTTTCAGTCTAAAAAAATCATTATAAAAACACAGATTGAAATAATTGCTTACAATTTGCCTAAAACAACTCTCAGTAGTAAAACTCGACTTTTTCTCACTATAATAAAAAAAAAAAATTGACAAAACTTCCAAACCCAAATCCCCTTAATTTACCAATAGTTATTCTCGAAAAAACTGGTGCAAAAAGACATTGTAACAATGTGTGTGTTAGTGATGTGCGGGCTGACCCGATACCCGTGGGACCCGCGGGTCGGGCGGGTTTGTGTCGACCTCGCAGTGCTCCTCGCGGGTGGCGGGCAGGTGCGGGTTGAGCTTTTCTCCTGTTCTCCCCGCCCACCACCTTAAAATGCCGGCATCTGACTTCCGGGTTCCTATTTTATACTCTCGCGTCTGCTTGCCCCGCCCCTTTTGTGACGTCATTGTGATATCATCGGCGGGCAGGTCGGCACGGGTCTATAAAAGGACCCCCTGGAAGTGGGTGCGGGCGGGCGCGGGTCGGTGCAGGGCGGGTTAGGGTCGGGTCAGGGAAACCCTGACCCACACATAACTAGCGTGTGTCAATTCAAATTGTGCAACTTTTTCAATTTTATGTTCAAATCGTATGACCTTTTTGAGTCAAACAGCGCAAACAGCTCAAAACTATTGAGAATCTTGAAGGTAAAAAACAACTTCCAATTGTTAAAGGGGCTGTATGTCCTAAAAAAACGTGACCAGGAAAAAATTGAGGTTTAATAAATAGGCCCCTGAGTATTTACATGATCACAGACTGTAATATGATCTCAATTAGGCTCGGTAGTCGGTACATATTTTCCCATTTTCCCATTTCCCATTTCATATGTAGTATAACAGACCACATAGTCACATTAGGTCGTGTTCAATATTTCATAGCTCTAAATAATTAAAAAACTGAAATTTTAGGAAACAACTGAAATCAGTTGAAAATGCTGTAAAGCTTGTTGAGAATTATTAGTTTTTTTAAGGTGGTAAGACCATTAAATAGAAGCATGATTCTACAGTAGTCTACTAAGGTTCCATTTAAGACTGCCCATATTAAAGTAAGGAAGCAAGTGTAGCAATATTTTATTTTTTTGTGCGTTGTTGGCTTATTAATCCCTCCTGAAGCCAATGTATCTTTGTGGTTCCATTTCATTTACTACTAAAAATGTTCATGTGTTATTTTTGAACTCCCTGTTGTTTGTGTTGGAGAAAATAAGATGATCAAATATTAGATCTTGTTGTGAAGGTATTTTGTTTTCGCTCATACATCTGCTTTACATTCTGCGCTATCCTAATGTAACCCCTATGTTTCTATAAGAACATATGAATCATGCACACCGCCCATCTTGGATTCTGGAACTTATTTTTATCCATGGAAGACACATCCTGTCCTGTCTGATGGTGTTTAGGACTGAACTATTAATCATCAGAGGAAATGTGTTGATTTGTCAAATTATGTCATTTTAATATTTCATCCTTTCTATGATGTGAAGGGAGTGGGAAGCAATCCACATAATGTTCATCCTTCTGTACCACATTATGTTTAGAAGCTGACAGAAGGAGTCAGGTTCAACTGTGACCTAAAAGCAAAATAAGTCAGGCCAGGAGAAACCTGTGTTTGGGTGTGGGGGGAGAAAGTTGGAAAATTAATTCATAGGAAGTCTTATAAATTGTTGTTTCTGGGTGTAAGCAGACGATAACAACTTAAGTCTAGGAAGCAGGTTTGAAAAATAATCTTGTTTCAATATTTTTTCATTGTTAACAATAACATTCATATAATATATATTCAACATTTTATTAACATTCTATGTTACGGCTTACAGCCCTGTTCATAATTTGGTCCCAGAATCCCGACATACATATACATAGTGCTGAGACTATAGTTGTATGCTATGCTACACTAGCAGAAGCAATATATTGACTGCCCTCGCCACACAAAATCATGAATTTTACCAAGAAAGTTTCATTTGAAGAAATGTAAGTATAGAATAAATTTAAAAGAGAACAAGAAAGAGAAAGAACTGACCCATGTATTTGCACCCTCCCATCAAAGCATGTCCACAAGCTCGTATTTATACACCATTAAAACTTAAATTTTATTACTGATAAATAAGATAAAAGTCCAGTGATAATTAAAACATGGTTAGGACCGGGGAGACGGATTAACTTAATTAGTCTCCCCAGTCCTAACTATGTTTTAATTATCACTGGACTTTTTTATCTTATTTATCAGTAATAAAAGTTACGTTTTAATGGTGTATAAATACGAGCTTGTGGACATGCTTTGATGGGAGGGTGCAAATACATGGGTCAGTTCTTTCTTGTTCTCTTTTGAATTACCACTTGACCCTGCACACCTTCTTCTGTTTTTCTCATTTGATGGGAGGTTCTCCCCAACTTCTTTTCTAGAATAAATTTAATTCAATCACAATTTCTCTTTGTGATTGAGTTTAGAAAAATACTCAATTTAAGAACTGTCAACTCTTCCTCCCCAGCAGCCGAGTTGACCTTTTTCATGTTTGTCGTTTTTTTCTTTGTTCTGTTTTTGGTATTCTCTTTTAAACAGATGATCAACTTGTGAGCCTACAGACACACGTTTTTAACCTTTTATATATTTGTTATCTTTCTGGCTTGTCTAGGGCCAAAACAACAACGCTTTTAAATCTAAAAAACTGTTAAAGCTGAGGTTTGAGAGACTATAACCTCCCAGGAGAAATACGAGGTGAGGAATGATAGCTTGGACACAGCTGATTCCAAATAGATGCTTTTAAACACAAAATATATTGAACAGGAATTTATGTTGAGAAAGGAAAAAAATCTTACAATCTTTTGAGAAACTTCAAGGGACAGCAACATGAAAAAATGAATTTGCTGTGTACTAACATTGTGCCCCAGTTGTAAAAAGAAATAGATATGTAGCACAATATTTTGTATAAAGAATAAACTCCTCGTCATAACCTTCAAAGCCCTTCATTCCTCTGCACCTAACTACATCTCATCTCTTGTTTCTATATATGTTCCTGGCCAAAACCTCTGTTTCTCTCAGAGCAACCGCTTGGTTGTACCCCCCACTACTACTGTGGCTACAGTGGAATTCCCTAACAAACAAAGCATATCAAACAAAAGCAGACTATACAATATGAAACAAAAAAGACAGGAAAAAAAATGTTACTCTAGAATTCCATTAACAAACCATAAACCACATAATTATTTTTTTGGGTCACATAATTTGCCTTTTTAACTGACTTCAACAGTTTAAGAATGTATATTGTAATTTTACCAACCCATTCCAGGGATAATCTTGAAATCTGAATTAGAATTAGAATTAATGGCTATGCTTGTTTTAAAGTCAACAAAATGAACCAGAATCACAATGGAGGCCATGCTTGGCATATTTATTTGTATCACCTTTTCATTTGGAGAAAATAATCTTGAAAAAAATAATCTTGACAAAACCTTTATGCATACAGCATTTTTATATGAATTGGTGAGATTTTTTATTCCTGAAATGTTATACAGGTGCTATTTATAATATTTATTAGGGACAGAAAATGACAAGGAAGTAAAGAAATAATAGGGTGAAGAAAAAGGAAATATATATATTTTCTGAGGTATTGTGGGTTGCATTATAAAAATAATCATATTTTGACATAGGAAATAACACTGAGTAAGTTGCAGTAATAGAAGAAGAGGGATAAGGCTTTAGAAACATGTCAGGAAAGTCTGTGTTTGCTATGGAATATATTTGTTAGCTGATATTTCATTCTCTTGACATGCTAACTACTGTATGTCAGCTAAAGAATGACTTTATCTGTACCATATAGATCAATAACATAAACCATAGCTAAACTTATCTTTATACATTTACCCATCTCTATTGCAGGGGAGCAGCAGAATTGTAAGTTTTAGGGGGTTCTTTATCAAAGTCCAAATTTATCTCAATTTTTTCTGAAAAAAATCTGCACCGGTTTTTTCACCTTATTTATTAATACACTTTTCCAAAAACTTTGTTAGCAGGCAAAACCCCGAAAAAATCGTGAAAAACACAAATCATACAAATTTTTCAGATTTTCCACCGAAAACTCTGATTTTTTCTGATTTTTGGCCAAAAACCCTGAAATCTTTGGGTTATTGCACGAACCCCAGCGCAAATCAAAAAATCTTTGTGACTTCTCCCATTGACTTATATGCAACCTCGGCAGGTCAGAGATGCCAGATTTTCGGATTCTGACTTTTTCCATCCTCGGGGTATAATAAATCTTGAAAAATGTGTGGGTTTTTTTCCCACAAAAAAATCAGATTTTATACTAAAAAAACATATATTTTTCAAGTTTTTGACATTTTTAGTAAAAAAAAACCTTAGCTTCTGTACGGCTGTGAGACAGACATACAGAACAGTTGCTTGACAGTCATTAGGGAGTTGGTTCAACAACTTTCCCATGCTGAAATAATCTTTATGAGATATGTCATGAATGATAAAATAAAGAATTTGAGTGATATTTGGTTATAACCTCTATAAGAAAAATTAAATGATGGTCTTTTTAATATTTATCAGTAATGCAAATCCCTGAGACAGCTTCACACTGAGCAGACAAGCCATTTTTGAAGCACGTTTCACTGCATCTCTTTATGTTTAACTTCAGATTTTGCAATTAATTCTCCTAATCATTTATAACTCTACTCGAAGTGGCAATCATCATTAGAGAATAGGATTTTTAATTAGTGTTTATGGAAAGCCATTTGTGCAGGTTAGTGAGTGAACACTGCCCAAAACCCCTAGTCCTACCTGTCTAATAAAACATTTAGTGAAATATTCCAAAACCTGAGAAAACTAAAATGTATTTATTTTAACGGATTCCTCTTTCAGTCTTTTTCATTTGACCCTTATACATTAGTTGGGAAGAAGGAAAGGGACTACCTGGTCATAGAGTAAAATATGTGCAAAATAACAAGGTGAGAATTAGAACAAGCGACAGAGAAATGGGTAAAGTACTAGGTTTTATACAAATGCAATGCTTGAATGTTTCTTTAATGGTATACTCCAGCAAAGGGTCAGTTTCCTGCAAATAACTAGTGATTAAAAGCTGCATCTACACAAGAGAACATGAGCCATGTGTACAGTATGTATTACTCCCATAGGAAACTTTTTTAGTTATTATTTTTTTTATTCATATATATACTGTATATAGCACTGACATAATTAGGCAACAGAGATTGTTTGTCATATAAATAATTCTCTGCCCTAGTCTTACTTTATATGGACAGTATAGGATAGTGTTATTTAAGTAGGAAAGAGGTGTGAGTTTGCATGAAAGAACCACTAGGTGGCAGGAATTTTTTTTAAGATAAAAATTCAACATTGTTTATTAGAGAAATGCCAAGGTAGATGAATGGTGATCCTAAGCTAAATAAGATGGTTAGGTTTAAACTTTAAGGGGCAGATTTAAAAAATACTTCGAAATTCAACCATCGAACTGAAATACTTTGAATTAGAATATCGAAGTCGAAGTATTTTTCACCGAATTTGGCCATGGAACGATCAAAGTAAAATCGTTCCTATCGAACGATTCGAATGATTTTTCTTCAATGAGTGAAAAATGGTCTAGAAGGTCCCCATAGGCTAACAGCACTTCGGCAGGTTTAATATGGCGAAGTATTGCAGTTGAAGTTTTTTTAAAGAGACAGTACTTCAATTATCGAATATTCAAACTATTTTACTTCGAATCGAATTCGAAGTAAATTCAAAGTCATAGGGGCAAATTCACTAAAGGACGAAGCGCCTAACGCTAGCGTTAATTCGCTGATTTACTAACGGACACTGGCGTAAATTCGCTAGTGTTACTTCGCACCCTTACGCCTGGCGAATTCGGCAATGGACGTAACTACACAAATTCACTGACTGCTACCTTTTACGCCAGACTTCCTTCGCCACCTCAGACCAGGCGAAGTGCAATAGAGTAGATTGGGATTGCTTCAAAAAAAGTTAAAGTCCCAAAAAACGCTGGCGTTTTTTCCTTTTTTATGGGTGATAGGCTGAAAAAGATCGAAATTTTTTTTGGGGCTACCCTCCTTCATCCCTACATTTCCTAACTCATGGCACCTTAACTATACAGTGGGCACATGTGTAGGGCAAAATAAAAATTTTATTTGCTGTTTTGAAGGTTTCCCAGGCTTGTGTAGTGATGCTACATATACCTCCATTGTAACTTCAATTTGGCGCCGTATGCAAATTAAGCATCGATAGTGTAACTTCGCTTTGCTTGGCGAATTAACGCTAGCGCAACTTCGCAACCTTACGCTTCCCCTGAGCACAACTTCGGATTTTAGTGAATTTGCATAGCGTTGGCAAAAATACGCCTGGCGAAGTGTGGTGAAGCGGACGCTGGCGAAACTACGATTCTTAGTGAATTTGCCCCATAGTATCCTATTCGATGGTCAAAGTATCCAAAAAATTACTTCGAATTTTGAATTTGTTTATTTCGAAAATTCCCTCAATCTCACTTTGACCCTTGATAAATCTGCCCCTAAGACTCTCCTGGTTGTCAACTGAGTCCCTGAACTAATGCTTAAGATATTTTTGATAAATAACTCCCTATATGTGTTACTGATGTGTGGTCAGTGTGTTAGGTAAGTATGCTAACTTACTGGTGATAATGTAAATGCAGTGACTCTGTATGACGTTGTATGGACACTTTTGTGTTTTGATATCAAGTTTAGGACTTTGCTTCAATGTTGTAGAATTACTGGTGTGCAATTTATGCCTGTCTGAAATGTGGTGCAAAGACATTATAACCAGAGATGGGAGTGATTGTTTGAAAACAACAGACAGACATCGTTCCAGTGCATGTTACTTAATGCAGGCAGGGTCTATTGTTACTGTAACCCTGTGTGTTTTACTTCTGACTTTAGTATGCTTTGATTGCGATACAATACCCCAACACCCCATAAATACATTCCAAACACAGATCATTTGGTGAAAAAGGCCGCAACTTGTTTTATTAAGTAACATTTTCATTCACTTATTCTTATTTAACTTCCAAAAAAACATAACAGCATAAAATAATACCGCATAACACTTATAATAATAAAAATAATAGCCGCTGAAGGCTGCACATAACATTTAACAATGTTTACAATAACTTCCCAAACCCTTCTTAGTCAAAAGCCATTAACTAGCTTAAGGCTAGCCTCCTTGCCCCTTTAGCCTCGCCCCAGGCCTATCCAACCAACTTCACTTTACCTTCCAGCCCCTTTTTTGGCTACCCAGTAGGGCAGCCCCACTATGCCCTGCTGCGACATAACCATCCCCCCACCGCATTTCCAAAGGGTGGGCGGGAGGGAGGGACTTTGTAACTCCTGTGCCATCTACAGGTAATGTGGTCTCCAGCACTTTAGCCCTTATTTAAAGGCTAAGCCCTGCCCCCTTTTCATTCCTGCCTTTCCACACTACAACTCCCACAATGCCTGTCACCTCTACCCCTTAATTTCCTCTACTCTCCCCTTAGTCATGTGCCCCTTCCACTCCACCTGTTCCAGGCTCGCTATTTGGGCTTCTTTCCTCTTCCTGTCTATGAAAAGTTCCTGTTACACACATGTTATGCTGAAAGTGTTTATGCTGAGTTCTATAAAGCAGCCAAGTTACTGTTCACACAGAAGTTGGTGTGTGTCCTCACTTACAGAGAAGCTGCACATGGAGTTCAGATCAGCTCTATGATAACAGTGATCAGATAACATAGTTACCTGGGGATATAATGGCAGATTAATTGGAGGAACAGATACGCTTCCCTGAAAAGGAATGTTTTCAGGGAACCTTGCAAGACAGCACACGTTTCAGTTCCATATCAAACATATACACCCAGCTAATTACCCCATGGTGATAATTCTATTGCTTTTGTGAACTCGGAAACTTCGATCACTTTCAACAATGGAAGAAAGATGTTGAATTTTTCCACTTTTCTTTCAGTGCACAGTGTATACTCCAATATGCAATTAAAATGTGCAATGCGATAACAGTCTAACGAAGAATATTACAATCTGAGAGGCAAACTTTTATTTTTATTTGCTCCAATTTTTTTTGTCTGCAACTTTTATATTATGTGAGCATCAACAATTCTATTAATATGCAAGATAAATGGTCTACATTTTACATGGACTTTACATTGAATATACATCATGCCACAAAATATCTTTTAAAATGTACTATAGGGTTGTGGTGGTGTATATTGGTGTGTAGGACCTTTCTTGAGAAAGGTCCAGACTGGACCGAAATGTTGACAAATAAACTTCACTTTGCTTGATCTCATTATGAAGTCCTGGAGTGCGTCATTCCTTGGAACACGACTATATATATATATATATATATATATATACTGTGTATATATATATATACAGTATATATATATATACACATATACCAGAGGTCCTCTGCACTCAACCCATTATCAATATATTTAAGACAGAGACATTTTGTGCATACTGCTACTGAAAAATGCCTTAACCTTTAAACAAAACAGGGATTGTTTGTCCATATATTGCAATATATTTAAGCTGGCCAACTACGTCAAAGTCATCCCATATCTGGCCAGTCCTACGCTTAATTTTCATCTGATTCATTAAGAATAGTGATGGGCGAATTTATTCGCCAGGCGCGAATTCGCGGCGAATTTGCGCGATTCGCCGCCAGCGAATAAATTCGCGAAACTCCCGCGAAAATTCTCGGAAAAAATTCGCCGGCGTCAAATTTTTTTTTTTCGAAAAACGGACGCCGGCGTCAAAAACGGGCGCCGGCGTCGGAAAAACGGGCGCCGGCGTCAAAAACGAGACGCCGGCGCCGTTTCGCGAAATTCGCGAATTTTCCGGCGAAGCGAAACGGCACAAATTCGCCCATCACTAATTAAGAATTCAATTGCTTCATTATACATTTTACAAAGGGACTAAGTTTTACCTGCAACTTACTAGCTGCTTTCAAAGTAAAACTCCCAAACTTGGCTGCCCTTTTATTAGACACCAGTGGGATCACCTGACTATAGCTGGGAAGGGTGGGAACAAGGAGCTGGTAGCAGTATGTCTCTGTCTTAAATATATTGATAATGGGTTGAGTGCAGAGGACTCTTGTATGTGTCTATATGTATTTTGTGGTCACAGCCTCATTGCACCCCTGCCTAAGGGGTATATTTATCAAAGAGTGAAGTTAATAGTGAAGTTCCGCCACTAGAGTGAAATTCCGCCACTCTCCATTCATTTCTATGGGATTTTTATAGGCGTATTCATCAAAGGGTGAACTTTCACTTTCACCCATTGATAAATACGCCTTTGAAAATCCCATATAAATGAATTGAGAGCTGCGGAATTTCACTCTAGTGGCAGAACTTCACTCTTTGTTGAATTTACCCCTTATGGTTTTAAAAATATGTGGTGAGCACAACTTTCCCTTGTTTTATATATATATATCATTGTCTTCATGGCTCATGGCCAAGGAAAATTCCCAAACTCTACTTTTGTTTCATCCAGTGCTTGAATTGAGGCGGGATGCGGCGGGATGGCATGCCGTTACTTTTTTTTAAATGGCTGATCTCCATCCCCTCAGGCGGGATGGAACGAATTATAATACCGGAGCTATAAGGGGACCGTGTATTTTTAAAACTTCAATTTGTTTTTGCGCTGTAATTGTAAGATTGTCCTGTTCTGTACAGTTCCGTGAGGGCGCCAAATAAGACGATATCCTATTGGCCGTGCGGGCCCTAGAAATTGACAAACCAGCTGGCTGCGCACTGCACGCACCAGCCAGTCAGCGCGAGTGTTGCCGGGGGAGCGTGCGACGTGTGGGAGTTAGACAATGAGAGCGCGCCCAGTGGGGATGTGGGTGGGGGCGTGCATAGAGTCACCGCTCCAGTATATGCAGCTACCGGTGAGTACACGAGTCTGTGTTACAACTTCCTATTGACAAACGGCCACTGAATGTTTGTGTGCGGAAGTGGGCAGAGTTGTTGTGTGGGCTTGTCACAACGGGAACAAGGCACTTTTTTTCTCCTGTGTGTGCTGTGATGTTGCAGGAGCTCAGCTGGGATGGGCGTGATTGGTGTGAGCGTGTGTGCAACATCCTGCCAATGTGACATGCTTGCTGCGTGTGTAGAATGTGTATGTGTGTGTATATAGTGTGTGTATGTATGTGTGTGTGGGTATGTGTGTGTGTGTGTGTGTATATAGTGTGTGTGTATAGTGTGTGTGTGGTTATGTGTGCGTGTATAGTGTGCGTGTATAGTGTGCGTGTATAGTGTGCGTGTATAGTGTGCGTGTATAGTGTGTGTGTGTGTATAGTGTATGTGTGTGTATAGTGTGTGTGTATAGTGAGTGTGTGTGTGTGTATGGCCACCAGCCTGCCGGGTCTCCACATTGGCCAGTTTGTCTGTGTGTCCAGTGTTCCAGTCTCTTCCTATTGCAATCGCCTGTAAAAGTATGTGGGCTAGTGAATTGTTTTGAAGAAAACAGGAACCTGCCAGGCAAAACAGGCTTCGTGACCTGGTATTCGTGTATGTGCCTGACAAGTAGCTTTATGTGGGATTGAGCAGGAGAGACTGACCCACTGGCCCCTGTGATACTAAACTCTATAGTTAGTATAGGTATGGGTATATAGAATTTATGTAAAAGTAGGGAGGGGTGTGTGTATGGATGCTGGGTTTTCATTTGGAGGGGTTGAACTTGATGGACTTTGTCTTTTTTCAACCCAATTTAACTATGTAACTATTTAATTGTAAAAAATTAGGGTCATTCTATTTCTTGCAATATTAAAAAAATATTTTTCATAAACATGGAAATAGCAAAATAACTGGTGGGCGAGACTTATTTAAAAGTGGGTGTGACCTACAATTGTGGGTGTGGCCTACAATTGTGGGCGTGGTCTAATTATTTTTGCCGCGGCACATATACCATCCCTCCACCTTTTTCAACCCAATTCAAGCACTGGTTTCATCCTGGATAAAGTCAGTATTTATATCACAAGGGTATATTCTCGCAGCTATTTAAACTGGTGGTAGAAGTCACATAGAATTTTTCTGTGGGAAATGCAGTAGTATAAAGAGTTCACGGGTACTTTAATATAAAAGATGTACAGGTTTCAATTAATTAAGCTGAGTTTGCAATCAAAAATTGAATTCAGTTAACATTTTTACTGAGGTTAACAATCTTGCAGTTTTATTTTTTGGCAAGACCCTAACTAATTGCTAATTTCATGTTTTTATATAAGAGAAAATGATGTCTTTCTTTGCCAGAGCAGATTTATAAAGAATAAAATGACTTTAGCATTAGTGTTGTGCTTAAAATGGCGCAATATTTATTTTATGGCTATTAAGAAGCTGTAAGGTAAAAAGCTTGCTATACTATTTCCTGGTGCTAAGCCCTGATTTCCAATGAGTCTCTAATCCAGAAATATAGAACCTACGGCAGTGGCACACTGGTGCTTCTATGGCAGAACTATGGATTCTACAATCAGCAGCATGGAAATTGAGCCGTAGCACGGGATTGGTGCTGTTGCGTGGAATCAAACTGAAGCTGTTGACAACAATAATTATTTAAAGAATACACCTACATGAATACAGTATTTTAGGTTCTTAAAGCCACAATTGCTGGAGCACTATTTGGGACAAACTATTTGGGATCATTACAGGCTCACTGAGCACGTGAGGCTCTATGATTCGTTGTGCACTTTGGTTGAGCACAAGAGAGCACTATACTCAATGATACAATGATGATCTATGGGCATGTAACTGTATGCTCACTTGCCACCCCATTGGTAAGCAATACAACTAAATGCAGGCGGCGCAGTATACAGAGTGAGGTTCATTTCTTTACACTTGTGATGGATTTTTGCACTTTGTGCCTGCTCTGAAATGTTAAAAAAAACTTTCTATATTTTGGCAGGTGGGCAGCTCCTTTAAGTGCCTTCTCTGTGAGGTCTGTAGACAAGTTTTAGCAGAAGCAGCTCTCTCCCTACTCTCTATGGTTTTTTTTTAAAGCCATCCATTACCTCCAATTCCTGAGATTTCTCAGTATGACTTTTCTGCTAACATGTCTTTGAGATTATTCTCTATGAGTTAATGTATCTGGTTAATTTCAACTCTGGCCACTGCCAGTGAAATGGACATAAGGTACATGAATGTCCTCCTCTCTCTCTCTTTTATTTATTTGAATCACTTGCAGAGTTTGTGTTGCTTGCCTCTAAAGACCAAGTATAAGAGGTACCATACAACCCCTCCATCCCATGATTTTATTCTGGTGTTTGACACTGGCAATCAAATAAGTATTATTCCACTTAAGAAGCAGCCCTCTGAAGCTCTGTCATTTTATCATGCCTTACTGTGATTTCCAACACGTGAAGTCATATAACTGTTACTAATCAGATGGTAATTGGGCTGATGTTGGCATAATTGTAAGACACAGGGTAAAGTCCAAGGAAAAAAATATAAAATATCGGTTTGTTATCGTACCAAGGCCTTATTTGTGCAAAGACGTGCCATTATAATTATTACACAATGCATTTGTAATGAAATCATTTTGCTTTATTTGAGAAATAAACTGTAATAAATTCCCAACTTCTTTTATCAAAATGTAAAAGTGGTATACGTCATTTTCTCCTGTTTTACCGTGGGCGTTAATAGATAAGCTGTAAGCACGAGGGATCTTAGTCATAGTATTCACTCATAATTAGACAATCTTTTTAGAGACAAGTATTAGATTCTATAGTTCTACTAATTTGGTCACACCGATTATAATTAGGGATGCACCAAATCCACTTTTTTGGGATTCGGCCAAATCCTCGAATCCTTTGTGAAAGATTTGGTCAAATACCGAACCCTAATTTTCATATGAATATCCTAATTTGCATATGCAAATTAGGGGAGGGAAAGCAAAACAGAAAACATTTTTACTTCCTTGTTTTGTTAGAAAAAGTCATGTGATTTCCCTCCCGCCTATAATTTACATTTGCAAATTAGGATCCAGATTTGGTTCGGCCAGGCACAAGGATTTGGCTGAATCCGAATCCTGTTGAAAAAGGCTGAATCTTTGCCGAATCCCGAACCAAATCCTGTATTCGGTGCATCCCTAATTATAATATTTTTCCTCTATTAACCCTTAGGTAGAAAGAGTAATACAGATATAATGAAATAGAAAGACAATCCCTTGTTTTCTTGCTTGTATGTGGAGAATATATTATTTCAGCTGTAGAAAACTAGAACAAAGCTCTGCAATATGTTGTAATTGACATTTACGTGGGATTAATACAATAGTGGATTTCCTTGCAGGAAAAAATAAGTTATGCAGTAAAATATCTTACAATTAGCGATGAGTGAATCTATCCCATTTCACTTCACGGAAAAATGGAGAAAAATTTGCAAAAAAAATTGAAGTCAATAGGCAAATTTTTTACACGCACCAATTATTTTTACGCCAAATGCATTTGTCAATAGGCGTTTTTCTTGTCGCGACATTTTAATCTCTGCAACTTCTTTGTCTTAGCTACATTTTTGTCCAAATGCATCTACGTCAACGGGCATTTTTTCTTGTGCCAATTTTTCGCTGCAGATTTTTGCCGCAGTTTTGCAAAAAATTTTTTTACAGATGGCGAAGTGTAGAAATTCGCTCATCACCACTTACAATACCATCAACAGAGGAAGCCCATCAGATGGTAATAAAGTGAAGCACAAATAATCCTTGCCATGAACTATGCCATTTTAGACATGGCTGTGATTCCATTCATTTGGATCCTGGCAGGTTGATATTATTGGAGGGATCAATTCTGAACTCATGATTTCTAGTACATGACTCCCAACTGTCCCGATTTTCTTACTGAAATGTTCTGAGTTTCTTTTTGATCTCCTGCACTGATGCCAGAAAAAAATGCTTAATTAAATAAGATGGTATTTGGGTTGTGTGGCCATAAAATGGGCAAGGTTAAAAATGTTTCATCTCGCTATGCAAGGCATATCTTTTTGTCCCTCTTTCTGTTTTTTAAATATATTTTATCTGTGGTTTTTGAGTTTTTTAGCTTTTTATTTAGCAGCTCTCCAGTTTGAAATTTCAGCAATCTTGTTGCTAGGGTGCAAATTACACTAGCAATCATGTATTGATTGGAATTAGAGACTCAGACTGGATTATAAATAGGAGAGGGTATGAATAGAAATATGAGTCATATAAAGTAGCAATAACAATACATTTGTAGCCTTACAGAGTATTTGTTTTTTTAGATGGAGTCAGTGACCCCCATTTCAAAGCTGAAAAGAGCCTGAAGAAAAAGACAAATTATTATAAAACTATTTAAAAAACTATAAAAGTTGCTTAGAATTGGCTGTTATATGACATACTAAAAGTTAACATAAAAGTTAACCACCCCTTCAATATGGAATAGTGTAATTTGATTGGTGAGATGAGCAGGACTTTGAATTGTGGTAAACAGATGCAGCACTTAAAGGACAAGGAAAGTTAAACTAAAGAAGTTGCTAGAAATATTGTACATATGTTTTGGGTTTGTGTACCAGGCCAAGGCAACCACAGCCCCTTAGCAGTAAAGATCTGTGTCTCCAAAGATGCCCCAGTAGCTCCCCATCTTCTTTTCTGCTGATTCACTGCACATGCTCTGTGCTGATGTCACTTACTGAGCTTAGGGACCCACTCACAATTTACAGTAAGCATAATGTCACAATATAAGGCTGATTAGTAATTAATACAGATGATTACTACATGGCAGCACAGAAACCAGTGCAATTAGCATCAGAATTTAATAATTAGCCCTGTAGCATCAGCTTATATTACAGACAAACCTAATTTTCTGCTGGATAATTAGTGATGACCCCTAAGCTTAGCTTCTCAACAGCTGCTCAGAGGCTACTGAGCATGTGAGTGTCGCAGACACTTTCCAAGATGGTGACCCCCTGTGACAAGTTTGAAGTCCTGGATCATTGTTGCTATTGACAAGCTGAAACTTTAGGCTGGTGCAATAAGATCAGTATATTAATCATGGCAGTTTTAGCCATATTAATTTTTTGGGTTTAGTTCTCCTTTGACTTATAAGTTTTGCTGCTGAGCAGAATAGCACCATTTTATTGGTCAGATTTGCAGATCTGTGATCTACATGATTCAGTAATACAGCTTTATATAGTGAATAAAGTACCACTATCATTAAATATAAGAATATTATAAGTCACAGAGGAGTTCCATTTATACAGGTCATGGAACTCCGAGGTTACTTCTAATATCCTCATATTTTCCAACAAGGGCTACTTTATTTATTATAATACACAAGTTTTAGTGAGTCATGTGACAAAAATTACATCACTAAGCTCCATTTATAACTGATGACATCACTAAGAGCCGTTTATAAGGATATAATTTACAGGAAATTCATGGCTTTTGTGTACTACACTGATATAATTTACAGTTGGGAATATGACAGGAGGTTGCAGGTTTGTATTACAGGTAAATAACAACTATAATACCCGCAGCATGTACCTTAGATAAATTATGATCATAAAACACACAAAATATTTATGTTTACATTATAAGCTCATTTAATGGGGGAATGTAATAAATGTCAGTAATGGAAAAAATATATTTGCAATGCAAAAAGTTATGCCTTTGTGCAAACAAATTGTCATTTGCACGAATTTAATATAGCTTTTGCGAACCTGGAAACTGTTTAGCGACCTCTTCCGACAATGGAAGACGGCTTGCGAATGTTATCGTTTTCGCCAGTGTGCAGTGAATGTAATAAAACGTCTTACTGAAAAAGTTGTTCCAAAAGATTACGACACCTTCAAGCACTTCTTACAAGTGGGCAATGTACAATTAGAATTTACAATGCAATAACAGTTTAAGGAAGAATATTACATTTTTATTCTTATTTGTGCAAGCTCTTTGCTACTTTCATTCCATTCCCCCATAAATGTTTTGTTCATGTCACACCTAGTACCATCAATTCAGTTCAGTTAGTTGTTATTCACTATTAATAGCAGAGTGATAAAGAGAAATGATATGACTAGCTGGAATGTTTAACATAATCTTCATGTTCTGAAATATTTGCAAAGATGCAGATGTGGTCCATCAAGTAAAATGCACTGCTAGTTTGCCATAGTAGTCTTACTGCTCTAGCTAGCAACACAGGTTACTTATCATCTGTCTATGTCGTGACATGAGTACTGAGCGCACACGTCGTGCACCGATGTAAGCGAGTGTGCGTCATGATGCATCAGCATGTCGAAATGGACGAGGCCATCTAAGCGCCCACTAACACGCATGTCGACGTTACCACTGAATGCAGGTGTCGTTACGTTTGGCACCAAAACGCCTTCCTTAATAGGAAATGGTTCTGTGCTTGGTTATAAACTTAGCTCCTGGGACCCAATGACTTTTAGGGGAAGCAGGGACTTGACGGGGCCTAGGAGTAGCGCAAAGCCCCGTCCCCTTTTTTTGTTGCAGGGCTCTGATTTGGCTGGAGGGGTTCCCGGGCTTGCGGAAGGGCCAATGCATCAGTTATACTCACCATTCTGTGCCGGGACGTGGAGGCAGCAGGACGCAGCATCCCGCCCTCCCTCCCTGTATATGGGTTGGTTTTGTCGCAGTTGGCGGAGGGTACCTTTACAAGGACCCCCAGGGGAAGTTAAAAGGGGGTATTTCATATTGAGTGGAAGTAGCCTGGTAGGCCTAGGTCCTCATGGGAAGGTCGGCAGCCCAGTTTAGGGCTTGGGAGAAATGGAACAGGAACCTATCTAGGCAGTTGGGGTACAGCCACCCCACCCCCATTCCCCTTTCCTCCCGGTGGGGGAATAATATTATAAAGGATGTTAAAAGTTTGTTATACAAACGGTTTATAAAATGTTAAAATGTTATACAGGTTAATTATTCTTATTCTGTTTAAAATAAACAACTGCGGCCATCTCTTTCCAAACCAGGGTTGTGTGTATGTGTTATTGGGGTAGGAGGTATGTGGTGGGGGGGGCAGATGGGAGAGGTGCAGAATCGACACTGCACCCATCATGTGAATTTGTATCCTGCTACAAAATGGTAATGACACAGTACCCTGTATAACTGTATACCTAATCAAGCTGTCTGGAGCACATGATTTTAATGTGTGTATGTATATATATATATATATATATATATATATATATATATATATATATATATATATATATATATATATATATATATATAGTATATATAAGTGGTGGAGCTTACCATGTAAGGTCCCTATCACATCCACACACTAGGGTCAATTGTTCTTTTTCACAGTTATTCACATTTAATTACTGAATCCTTTATTTGGCTGCATATTCATGGTTGTTCCATGTGCTTCCATCTACTCCTTATTTTTGATAGATAGATGATGGACAGACAGACAGACAGACATACATAGATAGAGATAGATAATAGAGATAGATAGATGATAGACAGACAGATAGATAGATAGATAGATAGATAGATAGATAGATAGATAGATAGATAGATAGATATAGAGAAATGTAACTTATGAGTGACATTTCCAGGGCTATAAAAAAAATAACCTGAACTTGTTCTACATTCTATCAGTTGAATTATTAAATATCCGAAGTCTGAAAGCTTTAACAGAGAGAGGTGTGGTCTACAACAGTGAGGGGTGTATTTGTCCTGTTCTGCTGCACTGAAAATTTTTTGGCACCCGCATCAAATATTAAAGTCAATGGGCATCCGAATACTGTTGCGAGCGATTATTCCGGCACGTGTTCAAATTTTTTTTGTCGCGGGTGAATTTTCGCCACAGTTTCGTGAATTTATTCTACAACACTCCTTGGTACCAAATGATGTAATGCTGAGCAATAGCCTAGAGATTTTTGTGGTTTTTACATTAAGGGGGTTATATATCAAAGGTCGAATTTCAAATTTATGTGAATTTTTTAATCTAATAAATTTGAATGAAATCACAACTCGAATGGGAGGCTATTTATGAAAAAACTCGAACGTCAAATATTCGATCCAATAGTCCAATAGTCTCGACCCAAAAACTTGAATCGAATTCGAATAGAGTTTTTCTCCAAAAAAGGCAACAAACATTGACTTGTAAATGAACTTGGCAGGTTTTAGGTGGCGAATATTCGAAATTAGAACTGTTTCCATGGTTGAGATGGGCTAAATCTCATATTCAAATTACATTCAAGTTGGTGCTTTTAAATTTGAATTTGTGAGTTTTGACACAAAAAAAATTTGAAAATTCGAATTTACCATTCAAACCTTAAAGGAAAAATATAACCCACCAGTGTTGGTCTCTATAAAAATATATTACATAAAACAGCTCATGTGTAAAACCCTGCTTCATGTAAATAAACCATTTTCATAATAATATACTTTTTTAGTAGTATGTGCCATTGGGTAATCCTAAATACAGTAGGTCTGTTTCCATGGTCGAGATGTGTAAATCTCACATTCGAATTTACATTTGAGTTGGAGCTTTTAAATTCAAATTTGTGAGTTTTCACACTTTTCCTTCCAGTTACAGGGGGTTATTTATCAAATCCCGAATTTATCTCAATATTTTCTGCGACAAACGCCGATAAAATCCGATTGGGTTTTTTTACGCTTATTTATTATTACATTTTCCCAAAAATTTGCTTTGCAGGAAAATATTAGATTTTCATGATTTTGGGAAATAGTTTTCCTTTAATAAATCTTCCCCTAAGTAAATAGCAACAATTTACTGTTTTAAAACCATTTTAACGTAAGATGTTTAGAGATAAAAAGAGTTAATAAATTGGCCCCATCGTGTACAACTTTAGCTACTTCTGTCTATAAATACTGTCATGTTGTACTTACATTAAATAAAACTTAAGGATCCGTGTTGTTTCTTTGCTTTTATACATTTGTTTTTTATACATTTATACATACATTTTGCTTTTTGTATTTCATTTTCATTACCGTTGGCTAACATTTCCCAATCCATCTAGAAAATTTACTAAAGCGTATGCCTATTATTTGTATGTGCTTTTTTTAAAAAGGAATTCTTCCATATGATTTAATAGATAGCGTGACGAGGAATCTCTTGCACACCTTGCTTGCCTCTGTCCTCACAACATAGCAACTGTTTTTTTTTTTTTCAAATGATGTTTACATAAGGCTTGCAGTGAAAAAGACTGGGGAGGGGGTGAGGATGGAATCCAAGTTGGTTTAGTCGAGGCCTTATCTGAATCATTTAATGATAATATGACATATATTTATCGTAGGTGGCTGGGAACATTCAAAACAGGTGAGGGTGCGTCTCTCTCTCTCTTTCTCTGTCTATGAGCTGCACCCACACTGGCTCAAGTAGTTGATTTTACCATTACAGTATATTGTGTTTCTCACTAACTACCAAGGTGACTGACAGTGGGGTTGTTTGGCTTGACCTGCAGTTGTTGACAGATAATAATGAAGCTTTGTGAAGCCATGATGGACATGGATATGCCAGATTACACAGAAACCCTGGACTCCTCTTACACCATGCTGGAATTCGATAGCATTCGAGTGCTTCCAAGTAACACAGGTGAGTTTCTGAGACACTTTTATCCTGGTAGGCACTTGCTGTCTTTTATTACAAGTAGGTGTGTGAAGTAAATGACATGAAGAACAAATATGTTACAAAGGCTAAAACTGGCAAATGTTTCTACATCCTCTGACTTCGGATTTTGGATAAACAGAAGTTTTCCTTTGGA